>NW_027069768.1:46230-164924 GCF_002906115.3 Quercus suber | reverse complement strand
TTTTTTTTTTTTTTTGGGTCCATATTCATCATCTTCTTCCTCTTGTCTTTAGTTTCGTACATTGTGATTCTTTCTTGTATTTCTTATTCTAAAATTTTCCCAGAAATCATTTAATAATCATCTGGTGTATTAATTTGTTTTTTTTTTTTTCAATAGTCTGTTGAATTAATTCTTTTATCCTTCAATAATTTTCATATTGCTAATTACTTATGACAAGAAACTTAAGAACAACAACCAAGGATATAAGAAGGGATTCAAACTCACTTGCATTATCTCCCAGATAGCCATTGCCCATGGCCTCAGAATATAACAGCTATAGATATCATAATACTCAATCACAATGTACGAAAAGAAAGACAAGGAAGATGATAAATATGGACGAAAAAAAGAGAGTTAATGCTGTGTTTTTTTTTTTTTTTTAATAAGAAGAGTTAATGCCTAAATCACTAATTTATAGGGAGTAATAATGATACTATTATGAGTGTTTTTTGACATTTAGATCTAATAGTAATCAATGGTTTACAAAAAGCGTAACTTTTGTGAAGTTACATCAGGTGTAACTTGAACCCATCTCTATATATATGTGTGTGTGTGTGTGTGTATAAAATATGCCTTTTGAAAGCACAACTTAAAAAATCACAATTAAACATTTGATTTGGGCTTTTGGGCTAATTTGAATTTGTTTGGAAAATTTTAAATGATAAGTTGTTATTAGTTTTAATTTGAACTTATTACTGAAATTACTTTTTGTTTACTAATAATAGCAAGTAACAATCTGTTACTTAAGATTTATTTGTGAAAGTGTTGTGAACATAAAATTTCTCATAATTTTTTTGTTTAATTTTTAATGAACCAAAATTTTGGAGAGATGAAAATTTTTTTTTAATGGGCTCAAAATAAAATTTTTTTGAGGGTGTTCAAGTTTTTTTTTTTTTTTTTTAAGTGGTCAAGATTTGTTTCTAGAGTGGTCAACAATTTATATTAATATACAATTTAACTTTTTTTAAGGTATTAAAAAAATTTTTAAAAAAAAATTCAAGTTCGATGTTCAGGTGATCTGACCACCTTTCTCCTTGTTAGAGCATTAGCAATAGGGAATGTTAATACTAAATCTAAGGGAAATTTGAAATTTTAAGCTCCAAAACCATCTGCATTGGGGAATGCTAAACAGCAGCATTGCAAATTTTTTTGCAATACTGCTACAGTGCAATTCTAAACATAGAATTACACTGTAGCAAGTATTGTAAAAAAATAATAATATTTTATTATGTAGAGAGAGGAGAGAGATGAGAGAGAAAAGATATAATTTTAAGATATATTATATTATTATGTAGATATATTATTTTAATGAGTAAAAGAGGGAAGTAAAAATTTGAGATATAGAAGTATTGTAAAATGGTATGGTATAATGATAAAGTGACTTTTAAAAATTGTAAAATAGAGTAGAATTGAAATTTTTCAATGTTAATATTCTTAACAAGTAAAGCCGCCCCTAGCCAGCCATTAGTCCCCTCCCAAAACGAGGTCCTATTTGGTGTTTTTTAATGTTTAATTAATAACTTTAATATTTTATTATTTATTTTTAAATTAAAATAAAAAACCCACCCCCATACCAAATCCCAAAAAAAATGTTCAAGTGCTGGTCAAATGTGGAAATCACTCTCTTTTTTTGGGAACATTGTCGGCGACTCCAGTTCAGTTCTTTGCCGGAGGTTTCATAGACCCATTTTCTTCGCAATACTTGTAGTTTGAGACTTTTTTTTTCTTTTTTTCTTTTTTAATGAACATAAGACTTTAGTCTTTAGGTTTGAAAATTGGAATATACTTTTGTTTGGTAGAGAACATAAACTCATTTCAGTAGCACCTTAGTTTTGTTTTTGGTCAATTCAGTCTTTTAAGTTTTAAAAGTGTTCAATTACGGCCTTTGTTAAGCCTCCATTAAATTGAGCCATTAATAATGGTGGCTCTAGAAACTTTTTTAAGAGTGATCATTAAAAAATTTAAATTAAAAAATTAATAAAAATAAAACTTGAATATTATAACTTGACAAAAAAAAAATGCAAATATATAAAGTTTTGAATTTTTTTATACGAGTTTTCATATTTTGAAATTGTTTTATTATAGATTCATTATCAATATTTTCAACTAAATTTTTTTTCAATGTACACAACCAAGTTATCATTAAACTATCTAGCATTCAATTAATAAGTAACAATATAAACAAAATGTAACATCCTTTTTTATGATTTTTTTTCCAACCAATTTTTGTACTCTTTAAACTAATTAGGATTAAATCAACACAATTCTTCATTAATTCCTTTTTTAGGGAAATCATGGTCTAGAGGTTGACAAGAACCTCTTCGCATGTTCTTCGTCTTTGGAGTTTTGTGATGGAAGTTCTTCAGGGCTTTTGGGGCTCAATTCGTAGAGTTTCAGTAATTTGTGGTTTGTTGAAGTTGCTAGAGACTTTTGAGCTTGATTCCAGCAAACTTTAAGGTCTAGGCAGGTAGTTTGGACGATTCTGCTTCGAATGTTCTTCGTATTCGAGGTTGAAGTTATTGAAGTTCTTGGAAGCTTCAGGACTTGATTCCAGCAAAGATTTTGTAGTTCTGAATCTTCTTTTATGTTGTTTGTGCACTAAATGTCTAAGTATGTGTATGGAAATGCCTAAGGAAGATTTCTATTTATAAGAGTTTGGGGGTGAGTGAGTAACATGTGGTGGAGTCTGATTAGTGTCATATGTTACAATTTGATTGAAGGAGCTTTAAGACTTTTTTCTTCAAGACACGTGACATCTTTTGATTGGCTAAAATATCTTGATTTTTGAGGTAACACATGTTAGCATTCAATTGGACTGTCTATGTCATTACTTACACACGTCGGACTATTTACGTCATTGCTTACACGTGCCAGACTGGATGTGTTATTGTTTACATGTGCCAATGTATGATTGGGATTTTGTATGTTTTTTATGTTTTTATTTCATGACACTTGGCAAATTTTCATTGGTTCCTGAATGATGATGGTAGAACCTAGTTGTAATAGGTAGTGTTTTGTAACTGGCATTACTTTGTCAACTTGGTAGTATGATGTGTCAGCTTGTGATAGGTCGGGAAATTTTCCCTTTCTACACAGGCACTAACATACTAACTATTTGAAAATGTATGTTTTTTATACTATATATATATATATATATATTATATCTATACTATCTATAAGAGGATTTCCCATTTTGAACTGGATTTTTTTGTGGTTCAAAAATACATTCATTAATGAATGATAACTTCTCTAAAAAAGAATGTCATAAATATCAAATAACAAATTTTATTTTGAATTCAAAAAGAGAACTTCTAAAATTTAGGATTTTTTTTTTCTCTTCACATTCAAGAAAGAAATTACAGTTACTGTTTATCTCTAAAATTTATCATTTTTATTTGTTTGAAAAAAGATATATTTCTAAATTATAATAAATGCAAATTATTAATCCTTACACAAAAAATTAGAAGAGCCTTACATGCGTACTCAGAGGCTAGCGTATGTGTGTGTGTATATATATATAATGATTTTAAAATATGCATCTTTAAAACACAATTTAACAAATCACAACTAAACATTTGATTTAGGCTAATTGTATTTGTTTGGAAAATTTTGTGAAATATTATATTCACAACATTTTCAAAATACTTTCTAAATGGTAAGTTTTTATTGTTTATAATTTGAACTTACCACTGAAAATCACCTTTTGTCCACTAATAACAGTGAACATCAATTTGTCATTTAGAATTTATTTATGAAAATATTGTGAACATAAAATTTCTTATAATTTTTTAATTCAATCTTTAATAAACCAAAATTTTAGAGAAATCAAATTTTATTTTTAATGGATTCAAATATTTATTATGGGTGTTCAAGCTTTTGTTTTTTAAGGTGATCAAGAATTTTTTTTTTGGTGGTCAACAACCAATATTAATTTAAAATTTAACTTTTTTTTAAGTACATAAAAAGGAAAAAAAAAAAAATTCAAATCCGATGTTCATGTGATCTGACCACCTTTCTCCTTATTAACAAGTAGCCCTTAGTCCCCTCCCAAGACGAGGTCCTATTTGGTGTTTTTTTTTAATATTTAAATATTTATTTTTAAATTAAAAAAATTTTAATTAAAAATAAAAACCCACCCCTACCAAATCCTTGAAAAAGGTGCAAGTGCTGGTCAGAGGTGCAAATCAATTTTCTTTTTTTGGACATTGTCGGCGACTCCAATTGAGTTCTTTGCCGGGGGTTTCACAGACCCAAGTAATATAAGACTTAGTCCATAGGTTTGAAAATTGGAATATACTTTTGTTGGCTAGAGAATATACTTAGTCCTAAGTTATTGCACCTAATGCTATTACTATTAATGGTTGAGATTAATAGATTTTTTTTACAACTTTAAATCTCAACTATTAATTAAAAAAATTAACAAAAGTAAAATATAAAAGTTTAAAAGGTAAAATGTAAAAAAATTTTGTGAAAGAGAAGAAGGTGAATTACACCGAATCCTAATCTTAACTTTCATTAGTCAAACTGTTTCTAATTCCTTGGTTTTATTAAAAAAAAAAAATAGTTTCTAATTCCTTGGGCCTAGACCCTAAAGAATAGTCTCTCTCTGGATGATGTCATTTGGTTTATTTATTTATTTATTTTTTATTATTTAGATATAAATATTTAAATAATAAGTTTATTAATTAAATATTTAAAAATTACGAAAAACGGGTCTACTGGAAAGCCTCAATTGAATATAATTTTTAGCTTTTACTTATAATTTTTTTAAGTTAAAAAGGAAACTTAGACATAGAGGACAAAAATAACAAAAAATAGAGTTAAAAATCATTAAAATAAATTCTAGTAAAACCTTTAAAGGTATGTTTATTTATTTATTTATTTATTTTTATCCTTTAAAGATATGTTTTGTATTTTAGTCAAAGAATAATAGTTATTGAAAGGACACATTTGGACCTACCATTTAACTTTCACCATTTACTACTCCCTACATGACAAGTTATGATAGGTTTTAGTTAACTTAACTAGTAAAATCTTTGATGGTTGAATAAAAGATCTGGAGTTCAATCTCTGCCTATACCAAAAACTGATTAGTATCTTGGTCTGATAATAAAAAACTATTATCAAAAGCAGACGTTATAGGTTGAAACTCTCTCTAAAAAAAAAAAAAAAAACATGACAAGTGGTAGATTTTTTTTTTTTTTTTTTTGGTGGCTGGCATTCAAAGTTCTACTAAGAAGGACTATTCAATGGCAGACGTTGTTGTCAAAGTTCGACATCACTTGCGTCACGCAGAATTGTCAAGGTACTTAGAAGTTAATTGTATCTATCTATACATTTAAGAAAAATAAAAAATAAAAAATATAGTAAATGACATCAGTTTCAAAGTTCAAACATCAGTTTTAAAGCTATCCCACTTCAATTATTTGGAAGTAGAAAAGATTATATCATGTGAAAGTATTCTAAAGATGGTGAAGTCTCCACTAATTCAACCTATCAAATAGCCAACTAGCCTAATTCAATAGAAAACCATTTTCAAGAGCAGTGGATTTGGAAATTGAATATTTTACCAAAGATAATAAGCTTTCTCTAGCTATGTGTACATGGCAGCATACCTGTGAAGAGTGTACTAGTGGCTAGGGGCATTAACTGTGATAAGGCTTGTCCTATGTGTAAACGGCATGAGGAAACAATTGTACATCTGCTTCGAGATTGCGTGGTTGCGCGTGATTTGTGGTGTAGGTTGGGAGTTCCTCTTTCTCATATAAACTCCTTTAATGAGAATTTTGTAAATTGGCTTAGAATTAATAGTTTAAGTACTGCTAGGCACAACACGCATATTCCTTGGGGCATTAACTGTGATAAGGCTTGTCCTATGTGTAAACGGCATGAGGAAACAATTGTACATCTGCTTCAAGATTGCGAGGTTGCGCGTGATTTGTGGTGTAGGTTGGGCGTTCCTCTTTCTCATGTAAACTCCTTTAATGAGAATTTTGTAAATTGGCTTAGAATTAATAGTTTAAGTACTACTAGGCATAACACACATATTCCTTGGGGCACGGTGTTTTTATATGTAGTTTGGTGTTTGTGGAAAAACAGGAATAATGTGGTGTTTGAAAATGGTGTACCAAATCCTAAGCTAGATAAATTCTGCCTTGGTCAAGCTAGGGAATTTCATTTCTGTGTGAGCAAGATCAACCAAGTCTCCTCCAAAACTTCCATTCCAATCAGATGGAATAAGCCATCAATTGGTTAGCACAAATTAATACTGATGATGCTTCTATTGGAAATCCTGGCAAGGAGGGTGGTGAAGGAATAATTAGGGACTGTCATGGAGTTTGGGTCAAGGGGTACTTAAGATCATTGTTATTGATTCCGTTCCGTTCCGGCCGGAACGGCCGGAATTTTTCGTACCGGTATGCAAACCGGTACCGGAATACTCCACGTTCCACCTCGGGTCAAATTCCGGCCCGTTCCGGGCCATTCCGGTCAATTCCGGCCAATTCCGGCCGAGATGCAAATTCCGGCCGGTACCGGATTTGGCCTATTATTAAAAAAAAAAAAAAAGAAAAAAAAAAGAGTAAAGGTCCAATGGGTGATGGTAGTTCTTGGGAGTTCTTTTGATGATGAATTTGATCCTTCTCTCATGGATGATGATGAAAAGGATGAGTAAATCTTGTATTTTTTGATATTTAGTTATTGTCTTGTAAATCTTTTTATTGTGTGATGTTAAATTGATGTTATATTGATGTTTAAGACTTAAGAGTTAAGACTAAATGATTTGTATTATTTGATATTTAGTTATTTATTTATTAGAATTGACAATTTTATGTTCAACAAGAATATATATAAATTATTTTTTAAGAATCCCGAGACACCCTGAAACGGTACACCGAAATTGGCCGGTACCGAAATATTCCATTCCACTGGACAAACCGAAACGGGGTCCGAAACGGTATTAATAACAATGCTTAAGATCAATTGGATATACCACTAGTGTGTTGGTTGAATGGTGGGCATTGCGGGTTGGTCTAATTTTGGCCATTCAATTGGGCATAAACCAGCTAGAGGTGGAACTTGATGCTAAGGTGATTGTGGAGTTGTTCAATGGTGTTGAATGTCCTAACCGTAGTTACTCTCCTTTGTTAAATGATTGCAGGTCCCTCATAACTAGACTAGTGCAGGTCCGGGTGGGGCATGTGTTTAGAGAGACGAATCAATGCACTGATTTCTTGGTTAAAAGGGGTTGTTCCATGATGGAAAATTTTGTTGTTTTTTGATTTTCCCTCCTCTACTAATCTGAATGTTTTGATTGACTCAGATAAGAACAGGTTGTACTATTATAGGCATGTTGCCAATACTTTGGCCTTTGTGGCCAGTTTGTAATAGTTATTGCTGTTTGATTAATATATATCCATCCTTTTAACCATATATATATATATATATATATAAATGATGGGCCTGTTCTCATAAAAAAAAAAATGATGGGTCTGTTTGGGATCTGATTATTTTGCTGAAACTGAAATTTTTTTACTAAAAATATTGTAGATAAAGGTAAAAGTTAGCTGAAATAGTATAATGTGACTTATGAATAGTATCAAAAAGTGCAAATAAGACCTATGAATAATAACAAAATAAGCTGAATGGTAAAATAAATTGGCAAAATTTGCCAACTTATTTTCACTTTCAGTTTCATCAGAAAGTTTTTCAAAGTTCAGTTTTTCAAACTTATTTTTAGTAAAAAAAACTTTCAATTTCAGCAAAATAATTGGATCCCAAACGGACTCATAGGTTTTAAAGTTCAAACAATTGTATTTATGTGAGTTTTAGTTAACTTAACTGATAAAATTTCTGATGATTGAATAAAAAATTTGTGGTTCAATTCTCGCTTAAACCCAAAACCGATTGCCTTGCTCTATCATAAAAAACAGATACAATAAATTGAAATTCTCTGAAACATTTGCTTATCTAAAAAAATATAAATAAAATAATAATAGTAATAAAAAAATCCACGTGGCTGGACCATGTTATTACATAGTAAAAGCAGCCGTGAAGAGTAAGCCAAAGCGTATTGTCTTTAGTTTTTTAGTTTTTTCGATTTCAACAACTATGGCAGTGGCAGAGACTTCTTCGTCCAATCGTCTTCTTCATCATTATCATCAACGTCGTCGTCGTCGTCAACAACGTTGAGAACGAGCAAGACCAAAACGCACCGTACGACGTCGTGGTTTGAGGAGATAAACAGTTAAACACAATTTAACAAATCACAACCAAACATCTAATTGTATTTGTTTGGCTAATTTTTGAAAAGTGTCAATATCACAACATTTTCTAAATAATGAGTTTTTATTGACTATAATTTGAACTTATCACTGAAAATTACCTTTTATTCACTAATAACAGTAAGTAACAATTTGCACTTAGAATTTATTTGTAAAAATATTGTGAACATAAAATTTTTCATAATTTTGTAATTCAATCTTTAATAAACCAAAATTTTAGAGAGATCAAATTTTATTTTTAATGGACTCAAGTATTTATTATGGGTGTTCAAGTTTTTTTTTTTATTTTTTTTTAAAGGTGGTTAAGATTTTTTTTTGGGTTGGTTAATAACCTATATTAATTTAAAATTTAACTTTTTTTTAAGGTACATAAAAAAAAAAAAAAAAAAAAAAAAAAAAAAAAAAAAAACATTTGAAGTCCGATGTTCATGTGATCTGACCACCTTTCTCCTTATTAACAAGTAGCCCTTAGTCCCCTCCTAAAACGAGGTCCTATTTGGTGGTTTTTAATATTTAATTAATAAATTTAATATTTAATAATTTATTTTTAAATTAAAAAAACTTTAGTTAAAATTAAAAACCCACCCCTACCAAATTCCTTATTTTTTTGGACATTGTCGGCGACTCCAGTTGAGTTCTTTGCCGGAGGTTTTATAGACCCATTTTCATTGCAATACGTGATTAGTAATTTAAGACTTTTTTTTTTTTTTTTTTGGGTAAACCTAGTAATATAAGACTTAGGGCTGTTTGGTAGATCAACTTAAATACATATTTTCAGTTTTTAAACAATATTGCACATATTTTTATATACTTTTTTATCTACACATATTTTTAAAAAAATAAAAAATATTATTTAAACACACATATCAAACGAGCCTTAATCTTTAGATTTAAAAATTAAAAAATATTTTTGTTTGATAGAGAATAGTTTTGAACTTTCATTAGTCAAACAGTTCTAATTCCTTGATTTTATAAAAAAAAATGTTTCTAATTCCTTGGGCCTAGACCCTAGAGATTAGTCTCTCTCTCTCTCTGCATGATGTCATTTGGTTTTTTTTAATAACTTTCTTATTTAGAAATAAATATTAAAATAATAAATTTATTAATTAAATATTTGAAAATCACCAAAAACCGCATTGTTTTGCGAGGCTGTTTTGGGATGCAAAGAGCATATCCGCATCTGATTTTTATTAAAAAAAATTATTTTATCATTTCAAAAATTACTTTATCATTTATATTATATTATTTTACAACACACCTAACATTTTAACTTTTATTTTTCTATACAATACATTAAAATAATATATTTATCCAATAAAATATATAACCAAAAGTTATTCAGAGAGAGAGAGAGAGAGAGAGAGAGAGAAATTAATAAAATATGGGATTCATGTTTTACAAGTTGCTACAATATCGTCTTATATATAAGACAATATTGTAGCATTATTGCAAAAAAAATTATAATTAATAGTGTCGATAAAGCATGTCTTTTGCGCTTTGATGGTAAAATATCTCAACATATGCTGTAGGGACCAGATTTGGGACACTTCTTCAGGTTGAGAGAGTGGACCCAAACCCAGCTTGCCCTTCAATGAATTTATAGAGAGTGGGTTCAAGAACTAGGCCCTAGTAAGGGGTACAATTGCCCTGCGTGGTTGCATGTGGATTTATCAACTTAAACATGGATTGGGATGCACAATGATGCTCCTCGGACTGGTCTTCCGAGGCTTGATGTTCTTATTACTTCTTTTAAGATCGATTACAAAGGTTGAGAGCATACAAGTCGCTGCAGTACTCCTTCATGCAGATTTTTTTGTCCCCCTTTCAGGAGAGACTCCTTACGTTATATACCTCTTTAAACTGATCCTAACCCTCCATTTGTTGATCAGTTAGGCCACCACTTAAGAGCCTGTCCCATCAGCCGCATCCCCATTCTTCCAGTGGGTTGCAGCACCCAAGACAGCACTGTTCAGGGGTCCTGTCCTCATTAATGCGGCCAGGACGTTAGTTAAGGGCATTCAATGCAGAGGTGACAGCTCGCCTAAGGCTTGCTCCTTCGCCGTGCTTCCGTCATCGACACGTGGCACTGGACCCTCTCCTCCTTGGATATTCAAGAAGACCTCTCTTTGGTGGGGTGGTGCTCGTGTTCTTCCGAGGTCTCGGATGACCGAGGACGGGGCCATCCTCGGATATGTTCCTCGGGGGCCGGTCCTCGCGCTTTCATCCTCGGACCCCTCATGCATCCTCGGCGCGGGCCCCTGGGCCTGGCTTGGAGTGGGCCAAGGCTGCCTGATTTTCTGGTCCCACATATGCAATATAAAAGTGTGGGTGCAAATGCTCTAAGGACATAGTTAAATGGAGGTCTAATGGAAGCCTCAATTGAATACAATTTTTTTTATTTTTATGTACAATTTTTTAAAATCTCAATTTTTCCCATTTACAAGTATACTTTAGCATATTTTTAACAAAAAATTTAAATAAATTATTCTCAAACGGACACTTCGAGGACAAAAATAACTGAAAACAAAGTTAAAAAGAACTTAAACGAATTCTAGTAAAACTTAGCAAGATGAGTTTTGCATTTTAACCAAAGAATAATAATTATTGAATGGACACAAAAAATCCCATAAATTTTGTTCACAACTTGCCATATAACAAGTTGCAAGTGGTGAAGACGTTGACTCGCCATTTAATTTCTATCGTTCACAGCTCGCTACGTGATAAATTATGATAAAAATTGCAGGAATTATTTTTTTATTTTTTTGCGTGGCTGGCATTTTCCATGACATAAGTTTCAAGGTCCTACCAAGGATGAGTAATGCTAGCACTACCAAAATTGGCATAATTTTGTGCCATGCGAGTTGTAGCACAATTTAAAATTGTGCCATTTTGCCATTTTCAGTGTTACTAGCATTACTCACCAAGGACTGCTCCATGCTCGTTGTTGTTAACTACGTTGCTTATGTCACGGAGAATTCCATCCAGGTACTTAAAAGTTAGTTGTACTTATATATTAATAAAAAAATAATAGTATATGACATAGTTTTCAAAGTTCAACCAATTGTATTTATATATATATAAAATAATAATAATAATAATAGTGAATGACATAGGCTTCAAAGTTCAAACAATTGTATTTTTTCTACGATAGGACAAACAATTGTTTATATATATATATATATATAAATAATAATAGTAAATGGCACAAGTTTCAAAGTTCAAAAAATTATATTTATATATAAAAAATAATAAAATAAAAATAGTAATAAAAAAATCCACGTGGCTGGACTATGTTATTACATAGTAAAAGCAACCGTGAAGAGTAAGCCAGAGCGTATTGTCTTTAAATTTTTTTTTTTGTTTTTTCGATTTCAACAACTAGTGGCAGAGGCAGAGACCTCTTCATTTTCACTATCATCATCGTCGTCGTCGTCGTCAACGTTGAGAATGAGCAAGACCAAAAAGCACCGTACGACGCCGTGGTTCGAGGAGATAAACGGCGACGTATTGCAGAACATTCTAGAGAGACTGCCAGCGACGTGGTTCGCATCAGCGACGTGCGTTTCGAAGCAGTGGAACAGAGTCTGCAATCGCATCCTCTCTCGCCCTAAGCTCGCTTCTGCTCTCTCTCTCAACCCTTCTCTTGATGTAAATATATTTACCATCCTACCCTCTCTCTCTTCTCTTGTCTGACTCTCACAATTTCTTCTCAAATTGGAGTTGAATTTTTGTTGTTGTTGTTGTTGTTGTGTTTGTTGAAAAATTTGATAGATTGCTGTGAAGGAGGTTTTTGATAAGGCGTTATCGGAGCCGATTCGACCGCATTTCGCTATTGCAAACATTGGCAGTGGATTCTCCTTGATTGATGCTTTTCGCCTTGTATGATATTCATTCCAACCTTAATCTTACTTTTAACTTTTTATTTATTTATTATTCTTATTAGTTGTGAAGCTATGGATATTTCAATTCACAAAAAAAAAAAAAGAAGTTTTTTTTTTTTTAAATAATATATATTACCATTTCAGTTTTTGAATTTTTATTTTTATTTTTTATAGTTTGCTATATATATACAACTTGTCAACTTGATGAGGTGTTAAGGTTTTTATATATTTTTTTTTTTGGAGAAACGAGGTATACCTTTTCGAGTATCACACCAGGTTATTAGGGAGGAATCCTTAGGAAGTAGCCAAAATACTGGCAAGAGGTTTCGATCTCATGATTTTATGGATATCATGACACCTTAGAAATCTTTAAGCTGAGCCCTTGGTGTTACGAGGTGTTAAGTTGTAATCGGTGTTAGTTGTAATATTACTTTTTCAGTTTCACATGGGCTTACCACCCTAATCTTAATCTTACTTTTAATTTTATTATTATTATTATTAGTTTTTTTCTTTGATTTAAGGAATTTATTTTTAATTAACATTTATTGTCATGCAAGTTCAATTTTTAACAATGCTATATTTCTTTTTTTTTTTTTTTTTCTTTTTTTTTGAGGTTGTGCAACATAACTTTTTAGTTTCACATGGACTTACCATTGGCATGACTTTTATTGTACATGAGTTACAACATGTCAGGAACTTAACACGGACACAACTTTTAAAGTACATGAATTACAATATGTCAACTCAACAATAGTGTAAAAAGTTGTGAAATTTTTGTGTCCCTAGACTTATTATTATTAGCATTTTGACATTTTCCAGGTCAGCACTTTGCAACATATGGAATTACTTTAATAGAAAATAGATAGAAGGACAATTTATTTATTTATTTGAATTTTTCATGAACTGAATTGCAATTTTTTAAATATGAGGAACAAATATCGAACTTGAACTAAATTTAAGGGATGAGCAGTGTGTTTTAGCTTTTTTAAAGTGTGACTTAATTTTTTGTTAATGCTTATAATGCAGATAACAAAAAGATTGGGACCAAGTACTCCGCTTATTATTTCTACTGCTAGTGGATTAATTGGAAGGGAAGCTCTTACCAATGAATTTAGAGAGGTTTCTATCTTCTTCTTCTTCTTCTTCTTCTTTTTGGGTTGGGGGGCTGCTTTTTATTGATAAATTGTCATTTTTTGTTGAAGCTGTTGCCGAAGAATAATAATTTTACTTTTTGATGATTTTCTTTTCCCTTTTACTTAAATGTTAATGTAGGTCAAGCCTGATAGTGAAGCTGACAGTTACGTAGAAGCTATAGATACTGGCATTGTTTTCACTCTTGGCTATGTACCCGGATTAAAAGTTGATGCTATCCCGCTTCTACGAACAGCAAAGGTGACAAATTTGGCTCCAAAACATGAATTTGTGGTTATCTCTAATAGAGGCTTTATTGTGGAAATATTGATATTATGTTAAAATAATGAATTCATCACAAAATGCCCTTAAAATAATGAATGCATCACAAAATGCTCATCTTAGATGATGTGGCAGGGTGTGCAAGATATTTGGATACAATGTTCAATTTTGAGAGAAAATTAGGAAATTAAGCAAGCATGTCAGTTTGGATTAGATTAAGATCGGTGGACTTGTACAACTTTTTGTCATTCATTATTTTTTAAGATATGCATTATATATATATTTATATATATATATATATTTAGGAGCTTTTGAGTAGTTTGAGGGCATTGACATTAAGAAATATTTGGATATTAGGAACCTCAAGTGGCAATGCCTGACAAGTTTGTGAGGGATATCAAGGATTACACAGCATCTGTTTCGGGTTGTACATCCCCGGTTGGGATTATAATGTTTGGAGTAAGTTCATCCTTCTGTATCTTTAGGACAGTTCATCCTTGGTTGTGTTGCTAACTTGTGACATTGATGATGTTATAGGATCCACGTGTTGACATGAAACCCATTATTGATGTTTTGGGTAAGTATTTATCTGCCAATTCAATTTCCTTATTTGCCTTTTCTTGTATTAGACTTTCTTTTAGAGGAAAAGGAAATTAAATCTTTGTTTGGTGTATGTGAAAAGTCATGTAATGGAAGGCTTTCTTTGGTCCTTGGAAGATTTTTACTATTACTAGTAACTTTTGATGAACTGCTATATGGCAAGCTCATGCTTGATTTGCTTATGACAACTCGTGTATTGCAGATTATGCTATGCCAGAGGAAACTGTCATTGTCGGTGATGAGAGAGGCCACTTTCTATACAGAAGTGGGAATGAAACAAGAAATGTCAGTGGCAGTACAAAATCAGATGCTATAGCTCTAATATTCGCAAGGGATAAAGACAAGTCTAGTGGTATTATTTCTGTGTTTATTTATGTGGTGCTCTTTTTTTGATATAACATTTTCTGACATGCACACCTTTTCTATTTATATGTTGGATTTTCTAAGAGCACACAATAGTAAACTAATTTTGGAAAAAGTTTATTGGGAATTGAAAAAGTTTTGACAACTTTTTCAATTTCCAATAAAACTTTTTCAAAAATGGATTTGTTAATGTGTGCCCTAAGGGCATACATTAACCGGACCCTTATATGTTTAATAGATTTATGGACAATTTTGGGAAATAGAAATTAAAATTTATGTACAATTAAGAGGAGAGGGTGCTTGGTGAAGCTCACCTTTGTCACATCAATGTTTTCCCTCTTTTTGTTTTTAGGTCTTTATTGCTCTTATTAATATAACATTTCTGTAAATCTTTTGTTTGTTGCTTCACATTATAAACTTGTCTGTATTCTATGTACGTACTTTGTTTTTGCTCAAAGTTGTGATTTTCTATCACTAACGTCTCTCCTTTTTTTTTTTTTTTTGCCCTTGGGTTTTCTGTAAATTATAAGGTATAGGGGATATTCAATTCCATGTTGCATTGTCAAATGGTGTATCAGCAGTAGGTCCCATATACAAGGCAGTTTCTGTTAGAGTGAACAAACCTGATTGCACTACATGGCTTACTGCTAAAAGGGAAGGAGACATGGATATTCTTGATGGTCAGAGAATTCTTGATGATATCTATGATGAGGTGCATTATTTTCAAACAATAAATTTGTGGTTGAATCATAATGTTGTTTCCCCATAGTTTCTGTTCTTTTGAAATCATGGGACCAGGAGATGATAACCTTCAACTGCTTCTCTTATTTCTCCTTTTATGTACTCAAACATGGAGACTATGTTGATGCAAAGATCTGCAAACCCCTGCACTAACTCACATATTATAAAATTTAAGAACGATTTATATAGAATGAGATATGTAGACTTGTTTTATGTCAGTTTGTCTCTTTCTATATGTTTGCTTCTTATAAAATGAAATATGTTGCAGATGGAAAATCATACTGATGAGTCTCCTGATCTGTACATTGGGGTTACAAAACGAAGAAAGTACTGTATTGAGTCAGAGAAAACGAGGTTGATAACATCCTTGGCGCTTCATGGAGTTATAGAGTAACTATTCGAAACCTCTTCTTAAATGAATAGTTTATTTGTTGGGGTTTCTTTTGTTGCCACTTGACTAGTATTATAGTTTAAATAGTTCTTTGTTGCATTCATCTTTTAAAAAAAAAAATTAACATCAGAAGTATGTTTGCTATAAACAGAGGAAATGAAGAGTGCCTTTATGTCAATGGTGTCAACATCAAAACTGGTGATTACTTCCAATTCTACCATTCAGATTCCAATTTCGCATTATCCTCATCTAGTGATGCCTATGTAAACCTCAAAAGCTTGAAGAAGGAAGTTTTTGGAGGGCTTATTTTTGCATGTTGTGGGCGCGGCGAGTCATTCTTTGGACGCTGCAACGTTGATAGCTATCCACTCTTGGAGAACTTTCCTGGGGTCCCATTGGCAGGAATATTCTGCTGTGGGGAAATTGGACGTGGCCCTTCAAGTTTGATTGGAGAAAGCAACAAGGAGAAGTCTGCCCGCTACTGTATGCATGTCTATAGCACTGTTTATCTAGCGATGTCACATACCTCTGCATGTCCAGAGTGTTAAAATTTTGTGCCAACAGAACCCCAGGAAAGTTCTCCGTGGACGGTGGAGGGCAAAAAATAATATTCTGTTGAACTTACAAAAAGTAGAAATTTGTGGCAGCCAAGCTGATCATGGTGGCCTAGACTGTTTATATTATATCTGCTTTGACTGTAGCTATGTTTTTGTATAAGATGTATGTTTTTCTATTTTGTTAACAGAAACATACATTAGGTTATTGTTTGTCATAAAGTTTATTTTCCTTGTGGACTCTAATATTACAATAATCAGGCTTTAGTCCCAAAATTTCGGGGTTGGCTATGTGGACTTCAATATACCTCTTTCAAATTTTACTTGGTTGCATGTTGCCACATTCCCCTTATCTTTTGTTGTTGCTGTTGAACTTACATTCACGTTTACTTCTGAAGTCAGATCTAGAAAATTTAATACCCTGGCATTTTACAGTTTGAAGCTGAGCTTGGTTCATTATACTGGATTATGTAGATTCCTGAACAAAGTCGTAGGAAATACTTATAAACGATGGTACAAAATAAACTTAATAATTTTTCATGAATTTTATAAGGTGGTCAAGAAAGATGGGTACAAATTAAAGGGCAGTATGGAGTGAATCGATAAATGTCTTTCATCTTTTGAAATTCCCATTTATTTTGGGACCAACAAAAAGCATCTCTTCGATCTTGAGAGGAATAGAAATACGAAACGTTGCAGTAATCTTCTGGTCATTGATGCCTTCTATTTTTCTCATCCGAACTTCTATTTTGGTTTTTGGTGAAAAAGGAATAGAATTAAACAAAACTAAAGATTACAATGTCTTTCATACCCCAAGCATCCAAAAATAATTGGTACAAAATAAAGGAAGGGGGTGCAAATGCAAAACAAAGCTATCACTAGTAGGAGATCATTCCTTTGCCAAAAAGTCCGTGCATTGAATACCTCTGCAGAAAATGTGGTTGATGTGAGTTTGCTCAGACAATCTTCTCTTTCAAAGAGAAATTTGTACACGAATGTAGAATTCCATGCTTGTGTATTGTGATTTTGACTCTTTCATCCAATCCGTCAAAGGCTCCAATGGTATAAGCAAAAAGTCCGTGCATTGATTACCTCTGCAGAAAATGTGGTTGATGTGAGTTTGCTCAGACAATCTTCTCTTTCAAAGAGAAATTTGTACACGAATGTAGAATTCCATGCTTGTGTATTGTGATTGTGACTCTTTCATCCAATCCGTCAAAGGCTCCAATGGTATAAGCTCAAAAGTCTCTCCAATTACGTCGCAACAAGACTTTCAACACAACTTTCATGTTTGTTTTCACGTTTTTCCAGTTGCAACTTGCAATTGATGCTGGAAAATATGTTCTTTTTGGCCTCATTGACAGTGAGACAGTTACTTATTCCATTCATATGATACTTGGAATGTTACCAATAAAACAAGTGTAACAAGTTGAAAATTGAGGAAACTGCTTTCCTTTTCTGGTGGCGCATAAATTCATAAACTAAAACAATGAAAAAGGTTAGTTGACATGCTCTTGAAGATTCTAGGGAGAGTTCACTTGGTGGACACATTGACATAGTATATTTAGAGGAGTTAAAGCTGAGCAAGGCGCACGCGCACACAGACACATATTTGCTAGTCTAGGCATCAAACTTCTTGCTTTTATACCATGGAATTCAATGGTAGTGAATTACTCTGGGAGAAAATATCTCTTGTGACAGACATATCAATTCATCCATGTAACAATCTAACGAATAAATGTCATGTGATTAACAGTCTAATGAATGAATGTTATGTGATCTAATTATATATATATATATATATATATGTTTCAGTTGGTCCCATCAACTTTCTTCGTGCTATAGACTCATTAGGTTATTATATAGGTGACTTGATAGTTGATATACTTGTTACAAAAGATGCTTTCTCCCTCTCCACCTAAAAGAAAAGGAGATTTAAAAAAAAAAAAAAAAAACTACATACACTGCATTGCCCATTTATTATTATTATTTGAATGCACATACATGAGCATTATTAGTTTTTAAGGGTCTCTCAATGCTCCAAAACTTATATTTTATAATAGGAAAAGAGTATCACCTACCTACCAATAAAATATAAACGGAGTGCATGTTATTCTCCAAAACAAGAAAGATGGTAAAAGAAAGTAAGCTGAAAATGACTTTTCATTTTCAAATGAATACTATTAAGATTTATCTAATAAAATTTTGGCCATGAAGTGGAGTCTCTCTTTTGAGTAATTATTAAATAATCCAAAAGCAATTATTCCCCCTCAAGTTTCACTAATAAAATTCATAGTATAATCCACCAATGGTTTCACTAATGAAATTCATAGTATAATCCACCATTCATGTGAGAAATGAGAGTATTACATTATTACTCCTTGAGTATTGAATAATTTTTCTTCTTTGTTTCACTTAAGCAAAGAGATCAAATCCTATTTCATATAACTTGTGTACTTATAATTTTCTATACAACATGGAAATAAATGAAAACGAGGAAAAAAAAAATCCTAATGCTAGATGCAATGATCATGCAGTTTGTGTCATAATCTGTAAGAAAATTGTTAAAGTTATGTATTGCAAATTTTACTATAAGAGGCTTACAAATTGATATGACAATAAATATAATTGATGTCACTTCAACAAAATAACAAATGTTAGAGATTTTACCAAATCAAGGAGTGACAATGAGAGAACAAAAAAACACATCAAGTAAATAGAAATTAATGATTGACTTGGAGGCACAATTGAATGTTGTCCTTAGACAATATTTGTCCCCATACGCAAGTTGCTAAAGGGTTTCTATGTTGGGTTTTATGGAGCTTAGTTGTGTTTGATCCGGTTGACGTCCCAACCCGAAATAATGTTGCATGGTTTTTAATGAGAGATTTTCTGAGGTTTAGTCCATGGAGCAGAGGTTTGGCCTGATAGGCCCAAGCCGTAGCGCTTTGGCCCGTTTTGTAGCCCATTGCGAATCCTGTGCGTAGGATATAGAAACCATTGTTTTGGTGATTTGGGCTTCTTGATGTAGTTTTTGAGAGAGAGAAAAACGGCATTGCTGCACTTTATATTTTTCCCTGATAATAGTGAAATTCTTGCAACTCCGTGGACGTAGGCAAATTGGTGAACCATGTAAATATTGTATTGCGCATGTGATTATTTTTCTTTGGCATGTGTTTTCTCTATTTTGTTTCTCACAAGTTTATAAATTCCGTGTTAAGTCCCTACAACTGGTATCAGAGCCTAGGGTTAGGTTTGAGTGGGAGCAATGGCAGAAGAAGTAGGAAAGGTGTCTGGAATAGAAAAGTTCGATGGCACTAAATTTGGATTTTGGAGGATGCAAATCGAGGATTATTTTTATGGGAAGAAGTTGCATCTGTCATTTCTAGGGGAAAAACCTGCAATTATGAAGGATGAGGAATGAGCTTTTCTTGACAGATAAGTACTGGGAGTCATCAGGTTAACTCTGTCTTAGTTTGTTGCACACAATGTTGCAAAGGAGAAGACCACAGCAGAACTGATGAAGGCTTTGTCTGGTATGTATGAAAAGCCGTCAGCAAATAATAAGGTGCATCTGATGAAGAAATTATTCAATTTGAAGATGGCAGAGAATGCATCAGTAGCACAACATCTGAACAATTTAACACTATCACAAATCAATTGTCGTCTGTAGAAATTAATTTTGATGATGAGATCCATGCATTGATCGTTTTGGCTTCTTTGCCAAATAGTTGGGAGGTAATGAGGATGGCAGCAATCAATCCTACAAGAAAAGAAAAGCTCAAGTACAATAATATATGAGATTTAATTCTGGCTGAGGAGATTCGCAGAAGAGATGCAGGTGAAACCTCAAGATTTAATTCTGCCCTAAACCTTGAGATAAGAGGCAAAGGTAATGACAGAAATTCAAATCGGGGCAGATCAAAATCCAAAAATTCTAATCGGAACAAAAGTATATCTAGATCAGGCCAACAAGTACAATGCTGGAACTGTGGGAAAACAGGTCACTTTAGGAGGCAATGCAAAAGTCCTAAGAAGAAGAATGTATATGATTTTGCTAATGCTGTAATAGAAGAGGTATAAGATGCATTACTTCTTACAGTAGACAATCCACTTGATGATTGGGTTTTAGACTCAGGAGCTTCGTTTCATACCACTTCACACCAAGAAATCATACAGAACTATGTTGCAGGTGATTTTTGTAAGGTGTATTTGGCTGATGGTACAACCTTGGATGTTGTAGGTATAGGAGACATCCGGATATTGTTTCCCAATGGGTTTATTTGGTTACTAGAGAAGGTTCGACATATTCCTGACCTGAGAAGGAATTTGATTTATGTTGGACAACTTGATGATGAAGGGCGTGCAATACTGTTTGTTGGTGGTACTTGGAAGGTTATAAAGGGAGTTAGAGTATTGGCCCGTGGAAAGAAGGTTACAATTGCAGTTGTTGAAACAAGTACTAATACAAGCCTATGGCACTGTAGACTTGGTCACATAAGTGAGAAAGGAATGAAGATGCTACTCTCAAAAGGGAAACTACCAAAATTGAAGTCTGTTGATTTTGACATGTGCGAAAGCTGCATCTTAGGAAAGCAGAAAAATGTGAGCTTCTTAAAAAATAGCAGGACACCAAAGGCTGAAAAATTGGAATTAGTACACACTAATTTGTGGGGGCCTTCTCCGGTTGCATCTCTTGGAGTTTTAAGGTATTACATCACTTTCATTGATGACTCAAGCAGAAAGGTATGAGTTTATTTTCTGAAAAATAAATCTGATGTATTTGAGACTTTTAAGAAGTGGAAGGCTATGGTTGAGACAAAAACAGGTCTGAAAGTAAAATGTTTGAGGTCAGATAATGGAAAAGAGTACATAGATGGAGGGTTCAGTAAGTATTGTGTTGCACATGGAATCAGGATGGAGAAGACTATTCCTGGGACACCACAACAAAATAGTGTGGCTGAGTGCATAAACAAAACTCTCAATGAGCATGCTAGGAGTATGAGGTTGCATGTTGGATTACCAAAAACTTTTTGGCTTGGTGCTATTAGTATTGCAACTTACCTGATAAACCGAGGACTATCAGTTCACATAGAGTTCAGACTTCTTGAAGAGGTTTGGAGTGGTAAAGAGGTAAAGTTTTCCCATTTAAAAGTTTTTAATTGTGTTTCTTATGTTCATATTGATTCTGTTGCTCGTAGTAAACTTGATAGAAAGTCTAAAATATGTTTTTTCATTGGCTATGGTGATGAGAAATTTGGCTATCTATTTTGGGATGAACAAAATAGAAAAATCATCAGAAGTAGAAATTTGATATTTAATGAACATGTTATGTACAAGGATAGGTCAACTGTAGTGTCAGATGTTACAAAGATAGTTCAAAAGAAATCTGAATTTGTCAATTTAGATGAATTGACTAAAAGTACTGTCCAGAAAAGGGGTGAAGAAGATAAAGAGAATGTAGATTCACAGATAGATCAGAGTACACCTGTAGCTAAAGTACGTAGATCTTCCAGGACCATTAGAGCTCCACAGCGTTATTTACCTGCTCTAAATTATCTCATGTTGACTGATGTTGGTGAGCCAGAATGTTATGATAAAGCTTTGCAGGATGAAAATTCAAGCAAGTGAGAGTTAGCCATGAAGGATGAGATGAATTCCTTGTTGGGGAATCAGATATGGGAATTGACTGAATTGCCAATAAGAAAGAAGGCTTTGCACAACAAGTGGGTGTACAGAATAAAGAATGATCATGATGGTAGCAAGCATTACAAGGCCAGATTAGTTGTCAAAGGGTTCTAGTAGAAGAGGAGTATTGACTACTCAAAAATATTTTCTCCAGTTGTGAAGATGTCAACAATCAAACTAGTACTGGGAATGGTGGCTGCAGAAAATTTACATCTTGAGCAGTTAGATGTGAAGATGGCATTCCTTCATGGTGACTTGGAGGAAGATATTTACATGATCCAACTTGAAGGGTTTATTGTTCGGGAACAAGAGAATCTAATCTGCAAACTGAGAAAGAGTTTGTATGGCCTAAAACAAGCTCCAAGATAATGGTTCAAGAAATTTGACAGTTTTATGCATAGAATTGGGTTTAAGAGATGTGAAGCCAATCATTGTTGTTATATCAAGTTCTTTGGCAATTCTTACATCATTTTATAGTTGTATGTGGATGATATGTTCATTGCAGGGTCTAACATTGAGGAGATTAATAATCTGAAGAAGCAATTGTCAAAACAGTTTCCAATGAAGGATTTGGGAACTACAAAGCAAATCTTTGGTATGAGAATCATTAGAGACAAGGTTAATGGTACATTGAAGCTTTCACAGTCAGACTATGTGAAGAAAATTCTCAGCAAATTCAACATGAATGAAGCTAAACCAGTGAGCACACCCTTGGGTAGTTATTTCAAACTAAGCGCAAAGAACAGTCACCGAAGACAGTAGAAGAAAGGGACCATATGAGTAAGGTGCCCTATGCCTCAGCTATTGGCAGCTTGATGTATGTTATGGTGTGTACAAGGCCTGACATTGCACATGTAATGAGAGTTGTAAGTAGATTCATGAGTAGGCTTGGAAAGCAGCATTGGGTGATAGTCAAGTGGATTTTGAGATATCTGAGGGGTTCATCAGATACGTGTCTTTGCTTCATAGGTGCAAGTTTGAAATTGCAGGGTTATGTAGATGCTGATTTTGCTGGTGATATTGATAGTAGAATGAGTGCTACTAGGTTTGTTTTTACTCTGGGTGATACAGCTATATCCTAGGCTTCAAATCTACAAAAGATTGTTACTTTGTTTACTACAAAAACTGAGTATGTTGCAACAACTGAAGTTGGAAAGGAGATGATTTGACTACATGACTTCTTAGATGAATTGGGTAAGAAGTAGGAGATATGCATTCTACACAGTGACAGTCAGAGTGCAATTTTTCTTACTAAAAATTCGGCTTTTCATTCAAAGTTGAAGCATATACAGATAAATACCACTTTATCAGTTACCTTGTTGAAGATAAGCTGGTAATACTTGAAAAGATTTGTGGATCTAAGAACCAGACAGACATGTTGACTAAGGGTGTCACTATTAAGAAGTTGAAATTGTGTGTAGCTTCAGTTGCTCTTCTAGCTTGAGGAAATGAGGATGAGTTACAGGGATGAGAGATTGTTTTTTGAAGGATTGTGGTTGATGTTGGAGATTGAACTAGTCTCTAAGTGGGAGATTTGTTAGGCTTTATGGAGCACAGTTGTGTTTGATCTGGTTGACGACCTGACCCAAAATAATGTTGCGTGGTTTTTAATGGGAGATTTTCTGAGGCTTAGTCTATGGAGCGGAGACTTGGACCAATAGGGTTTCTTGATATAGTTTTTGAGAGAGAGAAAAACTGTACTGCTGCACTTTGTATTTTTCCCTAATAATAGTGAAATTCCTACAACTCCGTGGACGTAGGCAAATTGTCGAACTACATAAATACTGTCTTGTGCATGTGATTATTTTTCTTTGGCCTGTATTTTCTCTATTTTGTTTCTCACAGGTTTGGGAATTTCGAGTTAATTCCCTACATTCTACAAACTTGTCCCCATGATACAACCAAATTTATTAGGTTCTACAAATAGCAATTTTGGAGAATACCCACAGGATTTTGTGTGTTTCTTTGTAACTTACTATCTTGGAGAGATATTCTAACATGTTATTTAATGTTCATTTTTCAAGCGAACATAAGCCTCTAAAGTGAGATATTCTAACATGTTATTTAATGTTTTCACTTAGTTTAGAAAATCACTTAGGAAAATGTTCACATACTCTATCACTTTAAGAGTTTAAATTCCTATCCTTTAGATTCTCTACTTCACTTTATTACATTTAAGCATGTCAAAAGTTCATTCTTATTTCTCAATTCAAATAAATTTGCAACACATGCAAATATTCTAACAAAGAAACTCATTAATCAATTTGAAATTTAAATTGCCCATGAACAAGAAATTTGTACCTTCAATGTTCAAACTATGAACATGGCTTTTAATGCGTTCACAATGTGAAAGAATCATCACATTGTCTTGCCAATAAAGAAACTTGTTTCTTTAAGCCTTGTTCCATTGAATCTTCATTGTGATCGATTCATCATTTGAAGAACTCTTCAAATCCAAGCCAATTGCTCTTTCTACCATGTAAAATTGGTCCCATCAAAGCAATCCAATTTCACCAAACCATGGTTCAAAATCTTCAAAGTTGTACCATCTTTACTCCTTGTCTTGTAGCAAATATTGTCTAAGATTGTTAGGGATTTTACCAAATCAAGGAGTGACAATGAGAGAACAAAAGAACACATCAAATAAATAGAAATTAGTGATTAACTTAGATGCACAATTGAATGTTATCCTTAGACAATATTTGTCCCCATACGCAAATTGCTAAAGGGTTTCTACAAACCTGTCTCTAGGATACAACCAAGTTTATTGGGTTCTACAAATAGCAATTTTGAAGAATATCCACAGGATCTCGTGTGTTTCTTTGTAACTTACTATTTTGGGGAGATATAAGCATTTATTTATACCAATAGGGTTATATTCCATCAAAAGACATGTATGGAGAATTAAAATGTTTCATAAAACCGTTCACAATGCTTGAAACCTCTTCAAACTCTCTAAACAGTCACCAGAAAATTTTGCAAAAAAATCCTGTTCACGATTTTCGATCAGTCGAAAATTACTTTCGATCGATTGAGTGTTCTTTTTGATTGGTCAAACAGGAATTGAGCAGCGATCAAGACATCTAGAAACTCTAGGATTTTTTCTTTACCATTTCGATCGATCGAGCCAAAGCTTTGACCAATCGAAATTCCTGGAATTTGAATTTTCACAAACAAAATTCTAGAATTCGAATTTTAACTTTATTCATTTTACAAATGAGTACTCTCCAACCTTATATCATTATTACAACCTATCCATGTATATACTTATATATACAATAACAAATAGGTGTTTAAATTACTATTTGTGACTGGAAACACATTAGTTGATACTTTGTATGACTTATGTAATAAAATTTGTAATATTCATAACATCACTCCATGCCAATAAAATGAGATGCGCGTATACTCTATTGGATGTTGATATTTCATACCTTGAAAATGCCAGTCATGCAACATTCAGATTTGTATATTTTCAATTCTTCTCTGACATCTAAGAGCAAATTTATGCATGGTATTCTTTTTTTGTACGTGCAAAAACTGGGGGAGTGGGAGAAAACAAAAAGAGTAGTAAATGCATTGCAGAAGTACTGCAATAGTTTCCATTTTCACTAAATTGATTGTATTGCTTTCACTAGTAACTTTCACAAAAAAAGTATTTGGGAATGTTAATTACTTGTGGTTCCTTAAATGTATCCTCCAGATTTTTTGGTTTTTGTTTTTTGATGAAAGAATTTCAGTTCATCAAAACTGAGTGATACAACATATTACAAAGATGCAGCCTTGCTGCAAACAAAGCCAACAACATTCTCAAACTGTTAAACATAATTGCATAAGCCAGCTTAATTTGCTATAAAAGAATCAACAGGCTTTATCCTACAAATCATGGAAGCTATAAATCTATAATATCCGAATATTCCCTATATGGTGAATGATAATGATGACTCATAAAATCATATCAGACATGTTAGAGGCCATCAGCACCTATCATCCTCGATTTTCATTCTAAACACACTCTTATAAAAGAATTATTAAAGAAATCAACATGGCATGACAGTGTATATATATATATATATGACCACAAAAAAAGCAACATATAAATGAGGTATATTTCAAGCATACAAAATATATAAGTAAATATGATATTGGCACGGCTCAATCAAATTAAAGGACCCAAACCCTTGGGAGATTTGATTTGATTGAGCCGTTCCAACATCCCAAAAATTTTCATTATTTACTTACCCCTGCAAGAAGTTGATACTAATGAAGGATGAAACAGTACTCAACACATTTATGTTCACCTCGATCGATCATGTTCTTGAGTAATTTGGGCTTGTTGATGTACAAATCTATTCATGTTGCATAGGCATGAAAATAGATTGGAAGAGAAAAATGAAAATGAAACGAAAACCGAAACCTACTAGCAATAAGCAACTATTAGCAGCAGCCGGGTTTGATAAACATGATTGAGATATAAGGAAAAGAAGAAGGAAGTGAGAGGTAAATATAAAAGGGGTTGGCAAGAAAACTATGGTTGGTTGAGACGTCAGGGTATTTGCTTCAATTAGAAGACCTTTAATTTATATAAAATTTTCCGATTAGGTCTTCCACCAAGAACAGTGGTTGATGACAACGTCAAATAATGCACATAGGAAATTTCCTTTCGTCACTAGTATCACCAAATTCATTTCTTGTAGTGTTTCTAATGGTGTGCCAAAATATTATGTTCTTTTTCATGCACGATATTGTCTATAGTCCTGAATTTGCAATCAAATTATTATAACTTTAGAAAAACTAGAACAAGTTTCATCTGGAATATATTTAATTAACTACAAAAAGACCCGGTAATCCAATTACCGCGCCCATAAAGTCACTTTGTCGATGAAAATTTTCATATCCTATTGTATCACCTCCACCAAAAAGAAATATTGGGATCTTGACCTAATAATAAAAAAATAATAATTATAAAAAATCAGGCCATAAGTTTCACATCCTAACGTATTATGTCCACCCCGTCATATGTCACGCACAGCAAAAAGAATCTATTGGCATGTGAAGAAAGATTGTCATGGAGCATGAACTCATAAGTTTCAAATAGTATAGCATCTTTGAAAAAAAAAAATACAAGTATGAGTGATAAACTATTTAAATATTATTTGCATTTAAATGCATAAATGTGTGTGGCCTATTAGTGTTAATTACAATATGCACAAGATCATTGAGAGGTTGAACTACCAACCTATGAAGGCATGAACCAGCCAATACTTAGTAATTTGCCACATGATAATGACGCTTTGAGAGTGGGATGATTGCATTTTCCACATCATATTGTGGTGGAGGGGTCCCATATTATTAACAACAACAAAAATAATAGGCTACTACCATGTCCCTATATTGTCCTTAAGATTTTTGTCCAAATTGATTGGAAGAACCATGGTGTCATATTTTGGTGTGTACTTGGATGCAATTTGCTGATTGCCTTTTTTTTTTTTTTTTTTTTTAGGTTAAACCAAGAAAAATGGTTTGGATGGAGTGACTTGTGTGACTTTTCGACTTAGGCGTAACCATAATAACCCTTAATTGCTCTCAAGCTAAGACCTCATTTTAATGAAGTATAAGGAGCACCAACACGTCACTAATGGGGATTGCTGATTGTTTATTTGTGGAGAGTACTATAGAAGAAAATAAAGGGGAAAAAAATGTATTTTATATTTTATTTTAGGGATTTTCAAACCCACTTAAGAGGGTTGTTGAAAAGTGTTTAATAATATCATATAATTTAGTCATTAAATGCGTTTGACAAAAAATCCAACAATTAATATGGAGCAAATTGTAGAATTATACATTACAATTATTTTCTAAAATTTTGTTTTTGGGTGGGTAGGCTTTTTATGGTTCATCCATTCTCTCCACTAAAGACACAAAGAAGAAGCTTCCTACCATTGGAACACATACCTAATCTCTTGTCCTGTCTTTCTCACTACATAGCTCATATAGTTTATTTAATTAAGAAAATCAATCCGCACGATCCTGAAAATGAAATTAGGTTTGACCTATAATGTGTAAAAGCAAAGCCGTATATTCTGCCATCAACTTCCAAAGTAACCAAAGTTCGACCCTCAAAACCCAAAGTTTTGACTCTACTGAGATTGGTAATCATTTTTTCTTGTTGCTCTTGGATACACATGCATCTTTCTGCTCAAAGTTAAATGGATATTTCGGCCCTAGGTCACAGCACCACAAATCTAATACAGTTTTCATATTGATGTGAACCAATTCCTTATTACTAAACCTCTTTTTTGTTCCAACCAATCTATTTTTTTAGCCGTGTTTATTACACAAGTTATTTTACATACATAAAAAAAAAGAAAAAAAAAAGAAAAAAAAAAGAAAAAAAGAAAAGCAACTGAAATCATGACTTAAAGGTCATAATTTCAATTGCTTTTTTGTTTGTGTGTATAAACGTATATTCAACAAGTTTAATCTTTCTTTTTCTTTTCTTTTTCTTTTTAATTTTTGTGGGTGTCTAGAACTCTTAAAGAACCTAATTAATCCCTGAGCATATTCCTTTTTATTTAACCTCTTTTTTGGTTCATGAATTCATTGTCATTTCTTAACTTAAATTTAAATACGCTTTGTGGGATAAATGAATTATAAAACAGAAATGTGTCCAATCAATCTATTTTTTTAGCAATGTTTATTACACAAGTTATTTTACACAAGCATAAAGAAGTTTCAGTAACTTTATTCAACAAGTTTAAGGTCTGTTCGGTAATGTTGTTTTAATAACGTTATTTGTATTTTTTAGAAATACGTGTGGGTAAAAAATTATGTAAAAATATATGCAATGTTGTTTAAACGCTAAAAACTATTGTTCAAAATATACTACCAAACACCCCCTTAACTTTTTTGTTTTTGACCGAAGTGGATGTCTAGGACTCTTAAAGTACTTGATTAATCACTAAGTGAGCATATTCCTTTGTCACATTTATATTGGATAATTGGAGGAAGCACTTCGTTGGGATGAACCCAAGTGTTGGCGAAAAGACAACCCAAAATCCTTCTGAATCACATTAGTGATTAGACCTGAAATCAAGTAGGCCTAAATCACTATGGCTAGTCTTCTTAAAATAGTTTATTTGAGTGGAGGAAGTACACCCTGATACGGGTGTATACTTCCTCCTTCTCACAAGTTAGAGGGACCCATAGTTGGTGGGTTCTACCAACTATAAGAGGAGAGAAACATACACCCGTAAGAGGGTGTATTTTCTCCTTTTAGTGAACTCTCTCTCCCATAAAAGATTATGAATAGTTTTAAAATCATAAATTATTTCATAACTTTTTTGTTATAACTCTTGTAGGGACTCAGATTTAGAAAAGTTCCCCCCAACAATACATTTTTAGAGAGTGGACCGAAGGTTTAGGCGCTAACAGACTAGCAACGGAATACAAATCGCTCCTTTTTCATTAAAAGGGGGGGGGGGGGGTGGGGGGGGGGGGGGGGTGAGCCCAGTTTACAACTGAGGGTGGCTCCTCGGCAAACGTCTGAGGAGGCCTCTCTCCCTGAAACTAACACTACCTCTCAGTCCTCTATCTCCTTTCTTTTTATTTTTTTCTCTCCTTGTTCCTTTGTTCACCCTTCTTATATCCTGCTTCTTCTTCCTTCTGTTGATCATCCATTGGCTTCCGCTCTGACCCTCTGTCCCATCAGAGGTCTTATCCGTACTCAAGTGGCTCACCATGATCGATGTTGCCCTGCCAAGGAGTTACATCTCCATTAATGCGGCTAGGGGGGTTAGGTGAGCGCATTCAATGCGGAGGTGACTGCTCACCTAAGGCTTGCTCCTTCGCCGTGCTCCTGTCGCCGACGCGTGGCACTGGGTCCTCTCCTCCTCGGATATTAAGGATTCCTTTGGTGGGGTAGTCCTCGTGTTTTTCCGAGGTCTCGGACGCCCGAGGACAGGGTCATCCTCGAATATTCTCATCGAAGGTTGGTCTTCGCGCTTTCATCCTCGGACCCATCTAGCATCCTCGGCGTGGGCCATTTGGGCCTGGTTTGGAGTGGGCTAAGGCTACCCGATTTTCTGGCCCCACAACTCTGATATAGTAAATTGTGAATGGTTAACCATAATTTTCACATGAATCATCTATTTATTCTTCATTAATCACACTTTATCACATCACAATTGTAGCAAAAATTTGCGATACTATACTTTTTCAAAAGATTAAATGGTGATGGGTGAAAATATAGTAACATTAGAACAATAGCATTGGAGGGTGTGAACACTCTCAAGTTGCTATTTTACAACCTAAGTCACCCAAAACCCACGAAAACTTAAAAACAAAAATTGCAACCTATGAATAGTAAGGTTGCATATATGCAATCTTGCTGTTCATAAGTTCTTAAAAAAAATATTATTTTAATATGTGGTTGTGTGTGAAAAGAAAAAGTGAGTGGGAGAAAAAGATTGAGAAAAATATTTTTTATTATTTTAGTTGGTAGTTTATATTATTTTATTGAATTGTATGTAAAAATAAAAACTGAAATGTAAAGTGAATTGTAAAATAAGTTAGTAAAATAGATAAAATAGTGGTTAAAGATGCAAAATAGATTTTTTTTTTTTCCTGATGCTAAGGGGGTGTTTGGTTAGTGTTTTCAACAACTATTTTCAGTTTTTAAACAACATTTTACGCATTTTAATACACTTTTTCACCCACACGTATTTTCACAAATATTTTCAAACAATAATTTTTAATTTTTAATCAAAACGGGCTCTAATGCTCTTACCGCTCAAAGCTGTATAATTTCGTACCACTAACGAATAGCTCGTACAGAAATATGTACTTTCGGCTTTAGAATGGTGGATGCTACGTGACAATCAAACTTTCTTTCACCATTTCGAATCAATCTAGTCCATATAGCGATGTGTCGGCATACATATGCTTCTAGTCCTAGAAAGTAAAATCACAAAAATTCTAGGATTATGGGAATCATCTTTTGCAGAGGCAAAAGGCATCTCTTTTGACATTCCTCTTGCATTAAGTTATAAACAGAGAACCCAACTTCAGGAGATGGTAAATCAATTAAGATTTCTAAAGTTTTTAATGGCAAGTTTAGATAGGAGAGAGTGGAGTAAAATTGGTCAGTCATAAAGTAACTTTATCGTTAAGGGTCTGTTTGAGATCCACTTATTTTACTAAAATTGAAATTTTTTTACTGAAAGTACTACATATAAAAGTTAATTGAAATAGTATAGTCGAATTTATAAATAGTATCAAAAAATACAGTAAAACTCATATATAATAGCAAAAATAAGTTAAACGGTAAAATAAGTTGATAAATTTAATTATGTCAAAAGGATACTAAATTCTTAAAATTTTATTCATCCATTTTAAAATGAGCGAATTAAATTTTGTCTCATCATCAATGATTTAAATAAGTATCAAAATTGAGATAATTAACTTTTGTTTATATATTGATGCCGTAATGAAGTACAATCTACTCATTTCAAAATGAATAAATACGATTTTAGGAATTCCATGAATTTTGCATTGAAAATACTTGAAATTGCCCTTAAGAACTTTGAAAGATCCTAATCCCAATCCATCATAATATCAATTTGGATTTCGGGAGTAATATCAATCCTGTTTGGCATTTCAACCACTTGGAAGGAATAATCTTCAATCATACCAGAAAATAATGGACACAGCACATAATAGAAATTGACAAGTGCCTTCAGTCATTACTTCAACATTTTTCGACTGATACACTTCAAAACAATTCTTTAAATAGCCAAAAAAAACCAAATACAATGACAAGGATTGCAAAAGCTTGCCTCATGTCCTGGACCTCTTATTTTCCTTACAAAGAAACCTCCATCTATGCAATACATGGAAAAATGGCAATAAAGATGATCAAATAGATATCCCCAGGGACTTCTTGAACTTCTCGAGCTCCAAATACACGGTAGAGTAGGGAAGGAACTCTGAGAAGTGTTCTTTGCTCAGATCGTTGATTGCAACAGCAAGTTTAGGGATTTCTAAGGTCTCTTCATGAGTGAGAGTCCTGACAAACCTGGCTGGATTTCCTGCCCAAAGTTCACCAGTTGGAATTCTTCTCCCGGGGGGAACTACAGACCCAGCCTCAAGGATAGAGTGGGTTTCCACCAAGGAACCTTCCATAAGAATGGAGTGCTGCCCAATAATGCACTCCGGCTCAATCATGCAGGATCGTAGGAGACTGTATGCACCAATCGTCACAAATCTCTCAACGATTGTCTCTGCCGGCAGTCCTGAAACAAGGAAAAGAGTTGCACATAGTATAAGATCAAAGGTATTTGGCAAATCAATGATATTTAACGTTTGCACTTTACAATTCAAAGTCCAATTGGAAAGACTAATAAATATTAGTAAAAATCAATAACACAAGAACAACGTCGCATAAAAGAGTCCATGTTACCAGGCAAGTTTTAATGACATCTCATTATTACATTATGATGCTGGCTGTATTTATATCTAAAATCCCAGAATCAAATTGGTCATAGTTATATTTACAAACCAGATCATCAGCATAAATCCTGTCAAGTACTAAGTCCCAAATCAAGCACCCAATATCACTATTTCAGGAAATAAAATGAATAAAAACCACTGGTACTATATGAAGCACAAAGAAAACAACAAAAAGAAGTCACTCTTAGACATGGTGAAAATTCAAAAAAAAAAAAAAAAAATTGAAAGTTCCAAATCTATATATTTCACAAATCTACACCCCTGGCTATGTAGTGGCAAATCTAATCACATCAATACTAGGTGAATGGAAACAAGTGACAAATTCATCAAGGGTAGTGGGAGAGAGAAAAGGGGAACGAGGATTGATTAATTTACTCAAACGTCTATCACATCCATTTTGTATAAAATAAACTCGTTTGGGTGCCAGAGATCCTTGAAGAAGCTGAGCTAATCAACCCACTTAAATGAAAACACTATCTACTAATGTTCTATATAATCAAATCAATGAGTAATATTCTAATTTACCATGTATCTATAAAAAAATAAATAAATAAATAAAAAAAAATCTTATGTATCATGCACGAAAAGGTATCCCCAAAAGAAATGTGCTTGATTACAGAATTTCCATTTTAAAATGAAAAGGCCATAATAGAAAAGAGAAGAAATTGGTTATGGGACCCATCCAATCACTAAAGAGATCAAAAGAACACCATATTGACAATAGACCTCCATTCATGTCCCTAGCTATCAACTAATTCTGATTTTTTTATAGGGATCATGAAGAAACTTTATCAGACATGTCAATTAAAACGCACTCCTAGCATATCCCTTTGTTCATAGTACAAGCAGTGTACCAAGCATCTCCCAATAGGCATGAAAGTTGACTAAGAAACTCGAAGAGGCAAAGGAAAAAGGATAACAAACTAGCAGATGGCTCAACAAGGGTTCCACTAAAATGTTTCACAAAATACACACTTCTTAATACCAACACCCACAACAAATGACCCATTCAATAACCTGACTGCCAGCTGCATCTCATTAATTCAATTCAATAGAAAGGAGCAAGAATACTATTATCCGTATAGACTGGTAAGTTCACAACAGCCTAAAATTCATACTTGTATAATTGTATCATGATATCATCAGTCTTTAAGTTAAATATACATCTTCATGATTGTAAGACATGGCTATGCTCACTGGACATAAAACAGCCAACCAACCACTATGGGCCTTATTATGATACCTTTGGCAGACCTAAGCATGCAACTTAGCTGACTTTAAATGTTTTGTTCATAAATAGTGAGAGTTCAACTTTGATAGATTGATGCATCTAATAAGGTTGCCCCCCACCCTCCCTTCTCTCCCTTATAACTTCACCTTCATCCATTCTTATGGGTGAGGGAACAGGCCATTTCAGCTAGGGCTCTTTGCCGAAACTAATAAGTGTTTTTATGCTTATTTGTTATCTTGTTGGCATCAGTGGCTTAGGAAGCATAATTCGAACATTTGGAATTTGATTTCAAGGTGCTTAATGTAGATTGTTTGGTTGGAACGAAATCGTCGCTCCTTTAAGGACAATGAGAAGACGTTGGATTGAGTTAAAGGTTTTATGCCAGCGTAGTTTTTTTGAGTGGTCTCGTTGTTGGGGTTTTACTGATTATTCTTCTCTCTCTGAGTTTATGTTTTCCCTTAGATTAGTTTCCTGATTACTCTCGTTTTTTGCTGTTTGTTTTATCTTTTTCTTGTTGTTCATCATCATGAACAACTTGTACTCTTCCTTATTTACTCATTAATAATGGTTCTCTGATTACCTAACAAAAAGAAAAGAAATGATATATGCTCAAGGCCATAGATTTTATATCCCAAAAAAATATAATCATGGTTCTGTTGGATTCATGGTCATTATTTTTTTTGGATAAGTAATAAAGTTTTACCAATGTGGAAAATCACTTCATGTTCATGATGATGAACACAAAGCATCTTAAAAAATTACTAAAATCATATAGAAATACAAAAAATCCGCTTGTGTCTGTGCTTAGTTCATATATTTTGTTCACAACCAATCCCAAGCCTAGGAATAAGAGGAAGGTTACAGTAGGTTGATAGCCAGCATATAATTTAGTCACTCTTTTATGAATGGATCCACTTCAGATTTTGGTTGGGGCATCCCCTACTAGCGGCAAGCTGCATCAGACCTAGGTGTAGTGAAAAGAAGGGTTAGCTAGGGCATTCCCTGCATGCGACACACTACATTGGTGCTTAGGTGCAGTGAAAAATGGGCAAGAGTTCCCGCACTGTAATGGACAAGTGTGGGTTAAGAAGCTAGTCCAAGAGAATAGGATGAGGAAAAGAATACATATGGTCAACCCTAACTAATCTATCGATGATCCATAGCCTAAGCCTAAGAAGCACAAACACAGGCATTGGTACTGATACGGGTAAAAGTACAACACAGACACAGCAACATGAAAATTATTGAAATAATAGGATACGGGTAAGGCAGGACACGCCTATTAAATAACTATTAAAGATATTTTTATTTTTATTTCTATATATTATTAATCATTTATTTTTCATATAATGTTAAATATATATCAAATTAAGAATAATAATGGATAATAAAGCAAATCCATTACTATTAAAGGATATTCATAAATTATAATACAAATCAAGAACAAAGATGTTTATTAATTTTCAAATGCACTATTACTATTCAGAGCAAGAATGCTCTCTTTGTTTTGTGAAAGGGTATTCGATTCCTCTTGTTTCTCGTGTCTCGACTGTGTCCTACATTTTTTTTTTTTTTTAAAAGGACACGGCTGGGACACGCATGCAGAAGTGTCCGAGGAGTGACAAGTGCCCGATGCATGTCCGACATAGGTATGACAGCCCAACTGAAGTGTACGTGCTTCCTAGTCCAAAGCCAACTCTGTAATTTTGGAACTAAGGCTTTGTTTGTTTGTTTATTTGTTGTTATACAGAAAAAACAAAGGGAGTCTTGGAACTCAAGAAAAGAATTACAATGAGTAAAGCCCCACACTCTAGACCAATCAAACAAGGTTTGAATTAGCATGGATTACAGCTGCTCCTGAGAGCTCTCAATATTTTCAAAAGTGCATTTATTACGTTCCTTGCAAACATTGCACATCAAACATGATCATTAATTTTATGTTACATACTCTTTATCTCCTTTGTCTAGTGATTTTTTTTCTCCTTTTCTCCATTTGGTATTTTATCAGACATTGTAATGCGTTTATGATATAAGTATCAACATGTTTGCATTTATAGTTAAATCCATACCATCAAGAAGAACGGATGATCTATACCATAACTAGCCAGCTAGAGAATATTGAGTCAAATCATGTGATTTTCCAATTCTAAAAACCATCACATCACAAAGAACCCTGCTTCAGCCTGAAAAATGCTAATATGCACCGCTACTTAATCCTAATCATCCTGGCCAGTCCATTCCTAGCTATAAGTTAAGCATACACTAAAGACCTTAATGCAGCCAAAGAACCACTTCAATACAAAGTAACAAAGCTATAATACCATACCCCTCAAATATTAATCCCACTACTCAGCTATATTTCTATTATTTCCTCTTAAACTTCTAGCCATTTAGGAATGAAAAAGTTAAAAAAAAAAAAAAAAAAAAAAAATTTATTTCCACTTAAACTTCTTGCTAATTAGAAATGAAAAAAAAAAAATCAAGTAGTTTTCTAGACTCCATGACTCCAAGTCCCTACAATTATAAAGTTTCTGGCTTTCCACAAACATACATGCATTTATATTATAAAGTTTCAAACTTCAACACACAATCACACATGCATTTAGATTATAAAGCTTCCAGCTTTCAACACACACACACCCCTTTATATTATAAAGTCTCAAGCTTTCAAAACACACGAACATTTATTTATATTATAAAGTTTACAGCTTTTAAATACACATGCGCATGCGTGCACACAGGTTTATATGATAAAGTTTCAAGCTTTCACCACACACACAAACATTTATATTATAAAGTTTCAAGCTTTCAGCTCACACACTCATGTATAACATAAACCCTAACTTATTGTCAGCAGGATATGAAATTGTAAACCAAATTCAGCTATAGCCTCAATCAGTTCATAAATCTATGACATGAAACGGCTCTAAAAATTGGATTAGTCCATAAACCTCACTTTCAACACAGAACAACCCACAATCTATAATTCCCCTAACATTTTCTCAACAACCAAACAAAGCATTAAGCTCAGAATGAAAGGCACAAACAATTTTACACAACAGAGATCTGAACCTAAAACCTCAATTGTTTTTGATAATGTAGGGAACCTTTTTAAAGAAGAGTCTTTTGGATTCACCTCTAACCAGTAAAACTTACAGGCAACTAACCCCACTTGCTAGAACTAGATGCCATGTAATCCAAGGGCATTCACCCTTGACGGTCTAAGCAATTTATGCTCAAACCTAAAACCTCAATTTCCACACAAGCCAACTTAAAACCAATTGTCCCCCACATTTTCTCAGCAACCAAAAAAAAAAAAAAGCAATGCAACAAAGATTCAAACACCTAAAACCTAAATTTCCACAAGAACTAACCTAGAAACATTTTTTCCCCTCACATTTTCTCATCATCCCCAAACAAAAAAAAAAAAAAAGAACACTACAAAGAATCGAACAGCTAAAACCTCAATTTCCAGATGAACTAATCTATAATTGCTCTCTATCCCTCACATTTTCTCAGCAACCATACACAGAGATACACAACGCCTAATTCCTCAATTTCCACACAAACTAACCTATAACCATTTTTTCCCCTCACATTTTCTCACTAACCAAACAAAAAGCAACACAAACAGAGATTCAAACCTAACACCTCAATTTCCACACTAAATAACTTCTAATAGTTATATTTCTCTCGTTTACCAATAAAATCCACAAATTAATGCTATGTCTCATTCACAAAATGTGAATTCAATGAACAAACAACCCTAAGACCTCTAACCAATAAAATCCACAAATCTATGCCATAAATCATTCACAAAACTGCAAAATCAAACAGCCCCTAAGAATCTCTTTTTTGCCATTACATTTTCTCAGCAACCTAACAAAAAAGAACACCACAGAGCTTCAAACACCTAAAAACCTAAATTTACACACGCACTCATTCACAAAATGTGTCAGAGAACAAACAGCTCCTAGAATTAAAATGAGTCTACAAAACCTGAAATTCCTCACGAAATAACTCGTTTTTTTTTTCCCTCACATATTTCTCAGCAACCAAACAGAGCACTAATAAGCTAAGAGATAGAGAGAGAGTAAAAACCAGTGGGAGAGGACCAAGCGGCGTGGATAACGGAGCGTTCTTGAACATTGGAGCAGAATCCGACGGTGATTTTGTTGAGATCGCCCCGAAGAACCGACCCGGCCCAAACGGAGGCTCCGTCGCAGACGGTGACTTGGCCGGCGAGGACCACGTTGGGCGCCACGTAAGCATCCACTGCGATCTTCGGAAGCCATTGACCTAGCGGAATGATCCTCCTCTGGCCTCTGTAGTCCCAACTCACGCGATCTGGCGAAGGTGTGATCACGCTCCTCGGCGATGGTGAGGGTGAGGGTGAGGGTGATGGCGAGGCTGATGCTGACGTGGCGAGTGTGCGTTGGAGGAGGTTGAGGTAGTTGGTGGAAGTTAGGGATTTTTTGGAGAAGCGAGCTAGAGCCGCCGTAGCCGCCGCCATGGTGAGGGGAAGAGCTCGGCTGTGTGGGTTTCGATGGGTAGCTGGAAGTTTGGAAATGGAAGAGAGAGAGAGAGAGAGTCAGAGTGAGAGAGTGAGAGGAGAGTGGAAATGGAAATGTGGGTTTGGGCTTGGAAGGTGGGTTTTTTTGGGCTTGTGGGCTTTTGGTTTGGTTTCATTGGGTTTGGTTAACACTAATGTGTTTGAATGGGTTTGGATATTGGGCCTTGAGAAGACTGAGGCTTTTAACAAAATCTCTTTGATCCAAATCCAACATGTTCCCTAGAGGGATTGGGATTGAGGTCAATGGCCAAGAATTGGTGGATATTATGGAGTAGTACGGTGATGCAGTTCTCTGTTTTCTCATTTTCATAGTTGACTTTATTATGAATACAATTAGTAGGATCTATCATGGATGTAAAACAAATGAACAATCATTATATTTTGAAAGTACCTAATAACAATTCAAAATCAAGTTGTACTAATGAGAACACCCAAAGCCATGATGTTAGGTATCTAAGATATTCAGTAGGATAGTTAAGTCGGTCAAAGGAAAGTTACACATATATTTATCATAAAAGAAAAGTTAAATAGAGTGTGGGACACTCAAATAATCTGATTTGCATTAATGGCATTTCTACTCACTCGACTGAGTCTTGACTCTTGATGATTGATAGGCTAAGACAAATCACAAAAAGAACTATTTCCAATGACCTTGGAATGTTTAGAATTCAAGGACGCTCGACCATTATAAGTAGACCTAACCTCAAGGAAAAGGTATGCAATTTCCTGACCAAAAACACCTCATAATTCATATGTTATATGTTGATTTTAGACGATCAGAGTTTTCTTGTCGGTCCCTTAGAGAATTATCAAGAAGGAACATGATTTATGGTATATTCTCACAGGAAATAATGTAGAAGGAAAGGTTTAAAATTCAACTATTAGGGATTTTTCATAATAAAAGAAAATCCCACTACCCACATTACCTATTTCAAATTCTGTTTATGGATAAGACTTTGGAGTTAAGCTATATTTGTATCTTTTTCCAACTTGAATCTGATTCCTTACTAGCAATTGATTCGGTTAACTTCTTTTTATTCTCATTTCGGACATATACTGACTAATTAATAAATTGTTGCAGGTCTCTAATGTAGCAACAACCATGTACTATTCTAGGAGCATCATATCCATTTACAATTATAATGATATGTTCTTGTTTTCTTTAGCAATAAAGTGGGTTGTCTTTTTTATTATGTGATATGAATTCTCTGAGCAAACTCATGAGATAAAGAAGTCATTTCACCCTTGATCAATCCTTGGCTGTCCATTTCAATTTCACAAACACATGTATGAGATTCTTATCTGTACAGCTAGACTATAGTCAAAGTTTAAAAGACTGTAATCCAAGATTTAGTGGAGCATCAAATCCCTTTATAATTACAATTACTGTTCTTTGTCTTGTGAGAATAAAGTGGATTCAGGTTGTCCATATACCATTTATCCCACTAACTATGACATGAACTTTCTGTGCCAACTTGAGAAAGAAAGTCATTTCACCCTTAATTAATATTTTCCTATCCAATTTACCTAAAAGGATTTTGCCTTTTATTCTGCATATTCCAATTCTTGGCAGAAGGATAACTGAAAAAGACACTACACTCATTTAGATATTTTGGATATAAATGATCTTGAATTAATTAATTGTTTAAAATGGAATATAATCCACTTATAATTTGATTTAGCACAACAACAAATACAATCAAATTTTTTTCATAAATATAATAGGATTCGAAACTTATAATATGGACTTCGTGATGATTGTTTGTTACCATTAAACTAAGACACAAATGGGTTTATCTTGTGTAGCCTTTATTCGAGTACAAACTACTTTATTGGTTGATTAGTTAACTGGATCTTGAACAAACACAATTATTTTTACAACCAAGGAATGTAATCATAGGCTCTTCTTTTAATTGGCTTGATAAGCATTATACACAGGAAAGTATTAAACCTTTATATGGAAGCATCGCATATTTGTTGCATTATTGCAGATATCCCAGCAAAAGGATATGAACATGGAGTAGTGTAATCAACATTTAATCCCATATACCTTCAAATTTCACTGGGTGATCTCACGGGGCATTTCATTTGGTGATTTCACACAGAACCCATTTGCATTTATCCTAAAGATAGGACTGGGATTGGATTTCTCAGTTATCTATCTGAAGCATATCTTATAAGATATTTTTATAAGGACCACATACAAGATTTGCTCTTATCTTAATACTTTTGGACAATAAGTAGTAGGCCATCACTATATATAGAGAGAGAATTCACATATATTATTGCAATCCACAAAACCTTACATAGAAGAGAGCTATAATGGAGTACTCAAGTCTACAGCAGAAATGGATCACCAAAGCCAAGCCAATGGCATCTTCGTATCAAGCATCAAGGCCATTATCATCATCATCCTTTCAATATGCAGGCAACATGAAACACAACCCCTCTGCTTCACATGAAACACATATGCAGGCTAATATTGGTAATGGTTCATATTACCATGTTGGCATGCAGAGCTGTGATGAAAGCATTGATGCCAAAGCTACGAGTTACATCTTAGGCGTTCAAGAGCGTTTCAGGCTACAAGTTAATTAGCTAGCTGAATTTTTTTTTTTTTTTTTTTTTTATGGGAGCTAGCTGAATATTGAACCAATAATTGTAAGATTATCTTTTGTATGAAACATACTAGCTAGTAGCTAGTTTGTATAGCAGTGAGAGTTATTTTCATTACAATAACGAATTTGCTCATCTTGTCTCGTTTGGGAGAGCCGAAGTATAAAAAAAAAATAAAAAATAAAAAATTCAGTTTAACTCAATTTAGCATTGATTGTTGTTTTCAATATAATAATGAATTTGCTTATCTTGTCTAGTTAGAAAGAGCCGAAGTACGGTAAAAAAAATTAGTTTAACTCAATTTATCTTTGATTTATGAAAAGAGAACTTCATATTTTTTTTAAAATCTTAAAAATCATCTATATTTGAGTCCATATTAAATGCTTCAACAATTTCTCTTTCAATGTATAAAATTAACATGTTAAAATATCAACTTTCAATTTGTTGCGAAGCCTAATTTTGACAACATTCAAATGGACAAATAAAGAGATAGAGAGAGTTCGACATAAATTATGTTGCTAAGATTCTTGCTATTTTTTAAGATTAATTATTTGTCTAAAAAAGTATTAAAAAAAATTATTTGTGTCTAAAAATAATATTTTGTCTCTTTGATCTAATTATGAAGATGCTAAACAAACACCACAAATAACACCATGTTAATTATTCTAAGCACAACACCCACTATTACTGATTCACTGGGCCACTCGGCACTGCCAACATGCACTACAAAGTGCAAACCACTTTGTTTTTGGATAGATTTTGTAGTTGGGCTACTTTCTAAATCCAAGCCACGTGTACCTAGTATCTAAAATAAAAAAGGAAAAAAAATTGTTACACACACTTACACACAATAAAAAATTTTAAAAATTAAAAAAAAAAAAAAAAAAACTAAATTCGTGACTTGAAATCATATAAGTGTAAGAGCATGCGCGTAATAGACACGACTCTTAATAAAATTTGGATATGGCCAATATATAGCTCCATCACTATATATATATATATATATATATATGAGGTTGTGACCACACCATGACTCCAAGCATCCTCATGTAATTCTTTATTTCTTTTATTGTACTTTTGCTTCACATATAAATACATTGTTTGGTAAAGGCTTGGATGTAACCCTTAATAAAATATAGAGACAACTCTTTTTAGGGTTGTCACTGTCTTCATAGAAAGGGTGCAAGCAGTACTTTTATAAATATATATAGGACGGTCCTCATAACCTTTGTAGGGTTAGGATTTGTAGCCCAAGCCCAGAATAATGAATTTTTAGAGAATTGGTGAAAGAGCTGGATTGATTATGGAATTGACAACAGTTAATCACAATCTACACGTATAAACTAACATGAAGTTACTCATAAAAAATGGAATGACTTGGTTTCCGAAGAGGCATATCATTGATCATATAGTAGTTACAATTCTTAAAACTATAGTAAGGTTTTCTTTTTCTTTTCTCTTCCTTTTCTCCTTTTCTTTTTTCTCCCCCTTTTTCTCAGGAGCCTCCTTCCTTTATATATCCTCCTTTCTCCTCATCTCCATCGTCCACTTGTACCTAATCCGTGAGCCTACTTGAGTATATGTCATGTCAAGCATCTCCTTTAGCTCTGTGTGAGTGGCGGTAGGTGAGGTTACCCTGTTCAGGGGTCTTCTCCACATAAATGCGACCAGAAAAGTTGCTGCAGAGCCTTAAATACGGTGGTAGCAGCTCTCTCTTAAGATATTTCTTCATCCTTATCATCTCCAAGTATACTCAGAGCTTATCTTGATCAGGAGGAGTCCTCGAAAGATCATTTTGACCTTTTATACGTTCAATTGATCCATACTATACGCGTCAGAGGAATATAATCTCTTCGGACAGAAGACGACCTCTTCGGATTGTAATCACTTTTCTTTCTAGGAGTCCCTCTTTCAAATGGCCTTGCCCTTACCTCTCATTCTCTTCGGACGCACAATAATCCTTACATGGGGCTCCAGGCCCACTACATTAGATTGAGCCTTTTCCCCCCATAACCTTCATTCCACAAACTTTTTACAGTGTGTGCGAACTCCACCCTCAAGGGATGCCATTCTTATTTGGGACCAACATGTATAAAATAAGAGTAGTTAATTAAAGATTAATACAACATTCTTAAATTTGAAGCAGGTGTCACCTTATCAACATTATATATGGCAGTGAAATCATTCCAATTGCATCCACAGTGCATATCCAAACCTTAAACGCAGCCATAACCCAAAAAAAAAAAAAAAATTTGAGAAATATGGTGGAGGAGTTGGTTGTGGATTATGTGTCACTGTTAAATTATCGATTTTCTCAAAAACTTAAACTATTAGGAAATTGTGAATTTAATCATTTAATTATAATTTTAACACTCCCCCTCACGTGTGGGATGAGCCTAAACTTTCATTTAATAAGTAGGGTCCAACACGTGAGACTTTTAATACTTTAAATTGGAGGTAGAGTAAAGACAGTACTCGAACTCAAGATCATCAATTCTACCATATTAAATTATTAATTCTCCCAAATCACAAGCAACTTCACAAATTAACAACTTCAATGACCAAGAAACCTGAGAACACATACTTGAGGCTTTGTGTTTATCAATCTTAAAAAAGGTTAATCTAAAATATGAAATGTATGCTTAAGGCTTTGTGATTATACTCTCCAAAAGTTTTATGATTAGCATGATTTAGATATACCAATACATTTTAAACGTATGTGTCTTCTTTTAGATAAGAATATTTTTGGATAGGTCCAGCAGTTTGGGTAAGTACATTTGCTTGTGCTTGTCATATGGACAAAAGTCATCCACTACAGGTACGAAACTTTACAGTTCACTTCATAAAGCCAAAGTTCTATACAAAATTACAAAGCATAAAAGAGGGGAAAACAATAACAAGAAAAGCACAATATTTTTCACTACATTGAGTTGACAGTTTTTAATTGATTCTTTACTAACTTCACCTTATCATTTATCATTCACAACTTGCCATTTCAATAGTTATGAAATATTTTGTGAAAATTATCGTACTCCATTATTTATTAGAACAAAAAACACACAAAAGGGTGGCAAAGTACCTCGCATTAGCACTTTGTGGTGCTGAATATTAATTGTAGAGGAATGTTGTGTCTACAATATTTTCACAATATATCACAACAAATTTTAAGTAGCAAGTTATTACTGGCTATTACAGGTGAACAAAAAAGTAATTTAAGTGGTAGATTCAAATTAAAACCAATAACAACTTGCCACGTACGAGTTTGTTATAAAAATATTATGAAAATATTGTAGATGTTGTAGCACTTCTCTTAATTATATGATTACAACACTTATTGATGTAATTGATTATCCTTTTTTTAACTGGTGGAACTCATCTGGACCCTTGTTTAACGGACAACTCCATCTTGAAGAACCCTGCAATCCAAAATCCAAATGTATTAAAGGCAACCTAATCTTTTAAAAATTAGCCAATGAAATTCAGGACATTATTCTTGGTCAAAATTTTGGGATTTCCTAAAATATAAACGAGGCTTTCCATATTTTACATGAAATGGAATGAATCCATTTCACAATAAGTTTTTATTACTTAGATTTAACAATAAATGATGTGAAATTAAAGAGATCATTAAATTTATAATATTTAATCTGACAATAAAATGAATTTATTTCAAATGAAAGGGTGCACCAATTTGAAGTTAGAAAAATCCATAAACAAACTAGGAGACTTTGCTAAATTGCTAATATACATAATCATACTAATTACACAATACACACATGATCATTTGGAGACATTTTTCTTTCAATTTGGCAAAATAAATTAAGGGCAATGTTTGTTACACACAGTGTGTCGTGTATTTTCATAAAATGAAGAAGTGAGTTAAACTCTCGTTTTCAGTTATTGAAACACAAAGTGTGTGTAATAGAATTTACCCATAAATCAAAGTCACTACCTTGGGTTTGAGATGTTGCAGCTGCTCGCAGTTTGTCCCGAAATTTTAGAGCTTACGTTAGTATCATGTAGCTCGTGCAACTTCAACACAAAGCAAACATGAAAATACATGTCAACTCTAATATCCAAACTGTAAATCAATCTTGATTTCTAGATAATAAAAATCTCTGCAGGTACATATATAACACATAAGTCTTTGAAATCTCACTCGTCTCTGCAGATGAGAGTTTTCCTCTTGCAGGGCTCTTTGCTGCGTTTAAACAAGATCCACACAAACCAAAAAAAAAAAAATGAATCTTTTCTGTGTAATAGACATAAATTTGACTTTGAAGATAATAGATTAATTTGCTAGGGGTATATTTTCTAATTTTCTCAACTATTCTCCTCTTGTATTTTTCTATTTTGGTTAAGAGACATAAGAATAATAAGATTTGCTTCAAGGGAAACCTAGACCTCTAAGTTAGACTAGTTGATTTGATTTTCTATGTCTTGCAGGGTCTTCTAGGAAGGCAAGAGAGAGCTGAGTTGTCTCAAACCATTCCTCCATTAGTATTTGCTTGACCTCCACCATATATTATTGTGGGTTTGGGGCTTTTGTCTATTGATGCTCTCTCTTTACACATAAACATGGTTGCTGATGAGTTGTTTAAGATGTGCATTCAAGTTTAAGAAGAGAACATCTCCCATATCTCCTTGAGTATTTTCACCTCACAGGCAAAAATAGCCCAGTTCCTCCTTCTCTAAGTATTCCAATTGTTATTTGATATTGGCTCTGATACCAATTGTTACGAGCTTACTTAATAAGTTTTTGAGACGATAAAATAAATGCAATACCAGCTAAAATTACCATAAAACCTACCAGTTGATGTAGGTTATGTAGTCTGAAAAATGTGATAGGTCAGTTGGTTTTGTCATATAATTGATTAGGTCCATGGTACTTCAAGCTTGGCATAGCTTGAAAAAATTCCAGGGTCTTTAATTATTTACTGGAAGCATTTGAGTCCAACGAAGTCCCAAGCCCTAGACTAGCTAGCTAGTAGACTGGTTCCATTTTAGGTTATTAGTTATATTATCTCACCTTCCTTTTCATCAAGTTGATGTTCTCTGAAATAATGCGCCTCTGTTGAAAAATCAGAACAAAAAATTAGTCACAAGGAGGTTAAATTATATGTTAAGCCATGCATAAAATCAAAACAACAATGAATTATAATTTGCTATATTTATAGTGTTATCAAAAGTCTTATGCATTCTCATTGTTTTGTTTGTTTGATTTTGAGTATGAGTGATGTTACCACTACTATCAATTTTATTATAAGCCTTATAAATTGATGTATCAAGTTTTAAACACAAAAATTTAAGGAGTTATTTAGAGTCTTATTTGTTACATTATTTATTACGTTAGTGATGTGATACTAATTACATATATTATCACATTAGTTTATAAAAAAATTGTAGTAAAATTGATAATACTTTTAGTATTTTTCATTCGAATGTTATGGGTTTCTATGACGACAATATCAATCATTACCTTTTTAGCGCGGACACGTTCAACTGCAGTCCTTGTCTGTCGCTCTAGCTGTCTTAACTCTTTCATGCCCAATGATGATAGATCTTCTCCAGCTGAGTGACTACAAAACCATAAGATTGAAGATAGATGAAATTTTCAATGATATAATTGCAGACAGGTCTTGATCTGGCGTATGATATAATTATAGCCATTGAACATACCTAAGTCTTGCCTCCAATATGTCTACTGATCGCTTTAACTCTTCAATTTCAGTCCTCCAAAACTGTTAATAACAAAAAGTAAAAGCAGCTAAGAATTTAGTATCAATCACTAATCAAATGGTAGAACCTCCTGAAAAGATCAACAACATTCAAGCTTCAGCCTTTGAGGGGTTATTCAAGAAGCAGTTATTTGTGCAACATGATTTTTATTATACAGAAAGGTTCGGAGTCCGGTTGCTAATTAAGTGACCAAATGATCTTACAATATTATGTGATATTAGTGCATCACTTCCTAAACCAATTAGACTTATAATTGGGGACCACAAATAGATTAAAGTTGCTATCCTTGTGATGCATAATAAGACGCGAAGAAGTAAGTTCTAATGCAAAAGTACTTTGTATACTAATTTAATGAAGCATGAACACAGCAACATGCATGCAACTATATAAGAAGATTTGTATTCACCCTCTTAATTGACATATATTTTTTTTAACTACCACTAATGTTATTTTAATTTTATGTCTTTGTGTATAATCTTTTTTTTTTTTTTTGGTTCCTTTTACTTAAATCAATTCACTCTTCCTTACAAATGCATTAATCACTCTTCTCTACACATGATCAAACCATCTCAAATGACTTTCTCTCTCTCTTTTCATCAATAAGAGTCACCCTTACCTTTAAGCGACTTCCTCCATTTCAAATTTTTTTCATTCCTTATATTTCCACCTATCTATTTTATCATTCCCATTTCAGTTAAACTCATTTAATGAACATATATATATATATATATTAGCTCAACACTCAATACCATAGAGCATATCTAGTTTATAGCTATCTTAAATAATTATCCTTTAACTTGATACATATTCTATAATCGCACAATACTCTTGATGATGCACTTCTCCACTAAATTAAGCTATTTTTTATCCTACGATTTGTATCTTCTTCAATCTTTGCATTCTCTTCATAACCAACCTTTTGGGGTTGGGTGCAGTGTGACAACCAAAGCTAGAAGGACTAAAGTTGGAAGTGTTAGAATATATTATAATATGTAACCATGTCTTTGTAGAATACTATGAGTTATTGTGATTTAGGGTTACTTTACTAAACCTAATGTGTGTGTCTATCTTATATTGAGTTCATTGTAATATACAATTCAAAATAATAAATATGTAATCATAAGGGACTTTGTACTAAAGACATAGGTCGGTAGACCGAACCACAATAATTTCTATCTTGCTTCCTCTTTCTTTTTTACATCATTTTTTTTTTCTTATTTATATTATAACTAAAATACAGGGTTGAATTAGAGAACATTACACAATACTTTTGATGCGCATCTCCACTTCATTCTTTTAATTCTATTATTTAAATTCTCTTCAATCTCTTCATACTTATTAATTATGGATCCAATATATCAAATGCAGTCACTCTTTGGTATCTTTGTAGACCTCCCATCCAATCCTTAAATAATTCAATAAGCAGCATACACCTCGTATACCAAATTTTTTTTTTTAGTTTAATAAAAATTCTTTATTCCACTCTAACACCTAGAATACCAAACCATTTTTTAGCATAATAAATTTTTTTTATTCCACTCTAACACTTAGGGTCCGTTTGAATACCGTTTATTTTACTGAAAACTGAAAACACTATAGCAAAATAATTTTTTAAATATTTGAATTGTGCCATGAGACTCATTTTTAATAAAAAAAGTTACTGAATAAAGAGGTTTATGGGTCCTGTGAATAGTGCACGAGACCCACTGACAGACCACTCTCTTGCAGAAATGCGCTTCTCAACGGGCGGAAAAAAAAAAAAAAAAAAAAAAAAAAAAAAAAAAAAAAAAAAAATAAAAAAAAGAACAACAACAACAACAACAACAACAACAACAACACGGATGCTGAGGGAGGAAACGTTGCTCTAGTATACCAAAACATTTTTCTAGCTTAATAAAAATTCTTTACTCTACTCTAAGTGTTTCACTTTATTTTCCATCAATCACGTTTATCCACACGCCTCCCGTTTTTTCCCTTGTACAATAACTAAAATTTTAAATGAAAAAAATAATCAAACACATAGCATACTACAATTGGTAAAACATATAGTGCAATACTCAATGTGGAATAGAAGATTTTTATTCCTTTGTTGCCTTATATGAAAAAGTGAAAACCAAAGCTAGAATGGTGGAAATTGGAAGTGGTAGAATATGTTATATATATTATGATGGTGTTATAATCTGTAGATCATGGTTTTGTAGAATATCATGAGTTTTTGTGGTTTTAGGATTACCCTACTAAACTTGAATAATGTATTCTTACATATGTACGGGGGTCATTGTAAAACACAACTCAAAATAGTAAAAATATAGCAACAAGGACCTTTTGCCATAAATATAGATCTTTAGGTTGAATCACGTTAATTCTCCTAATGCTTCTACTATCTTTCTCTACATATATCATTTTTTCTTTATGTTTTAACAAGAGTTAAAACTACGTGGGTTTAATTAGAGAAATAATTATTTACAATTTAAGGTTATAGGGTGAATTTTATATATAATAAAAAATTTGGGGAGGACCATCCTTACAATATAAGTAATATTTAGGACATATCAAGAAGTTTGAAGGCCCGAGGTTTATTATACCAATGTTAAGAGCCACAAGGTCTGGGACTGGGTCCATTTCTAAATCTAAAAAATAGGAGACCAAGTTGTTTCAAAGGACAAAAAGGAAAGTAGTCATCATATGAAATAGCAATAATTTCAGTCACTGTGTTGAATTAACTTCAAGATGAACAGAAGCCCTTTCCCTAGAGTTTACATTTAATATTGGTCTTGGAAGTAATGTTTTTCTATGGACAGCTGGAGACACCCTAGCTAACAGTATATTTGTATCTTAGATTTGGTCACAGAGTGATGGTATATGATGCTGCTAATGATCTAAATGCCAAAATCTCAAGTGTTCTAAAGGGCAAAGATTGGCTGTGGAAACCTACTAGATATGAAGAACTTGTATCTATTCAAAGAAAGTTAGCAGATTTTCAGGCCATTTTGGCTGTCATCCAAATCAGGTAAGTATACATCCTCAAAAACCTATAACTATATATATATTTATATATATTGGAAAGAAAAACCAAAAGTTAATTGGTGGAAGTTGGTTTGGTTTGATTTACAAACTGTATTCCTAAGCATAAATAGGCTGTTTAGTACTGAACAGAGGCTAATGCAGTGGGGAATACAGGGTGAGGATCAATGTATAATTTGCAGGAATCGACTTGAAAATAGGGAGCATTTGTTTTTTGGATGTTAATCCTTCTGTAAGAGAATCTGGTAGTAGCCAATGAACTAGTATAGTACTAAGCACCCCAAGTTCAGTTGGGATGATCTAATGGGTTGGGGTAAATCTGAGCTTAAAGGATAAAGACATAAAAATTTGTGGTTTCCAAACTTGTTTTATGGGCTGCTGGATGCCACATCTGGCAGCACAGAAATGCTATGATACATAGAGGGCAGGATTGCAACTAAGGAATGAATTTTTAAGGCTGCAGATCAGATGGAAGTAAAAAAGGAATGGAAGCAAGACGAGGGTTTGCAACTCTATTAGAAACGGAACTCTCCATTTCAAGTTAGATGGAGACCATTTCAACCGCCGCATATTTTTGGCGTAATGGAATGGTGGGCAAAGGTCTGAGTTCAAGTTTCAAAGAAAAAATTTTATATACATATGCACTTGAATTAGGCTAAAATAAAATTTCTATCTTATATAAAAAATAATGAAGATTATTTCATTATTAAAATTTTATTTCCTAAATTATATTAAGTATAAAATCATTTAAAATTTTAAAAAACTTGACACTAAATACACTTTTTAATTTATAAAATTTAATCTACACTATGAAATTAATCCTTTTCAAATGAAAATTTGTACGGCATTATTTGTGTCACTTGTGGGGCTTTTCATATTCCGTCCTAAAGTCTCCTTGAATTAGTTTTGATGCTGGTAAATTGCCATGATTTTAGAGGTTGAGCTTTTCGCTACCCCTCTGTAAATGTTTCCTGCTATTCATTGTTTGAGATGAAATAAAATCTGCTCACTCATCTAAAAAAATAGTTCAAGTAGCTAGTTTGAGAAAAGCAATATAGGATACCTCCATTGGTCTAGAGTGTTGGTCAATTGATTGAGGCAGTCCTACTTCACTGCGATACCTTGCTATGGTTCTGTTCATACTGCATCCATTAACATGATCACAAACAAAATATAAACATATTTGTTGTACTTGCACGTTGCATATTTACACATATATATTCAAAAAGTAACTCAAAGAAATAATAAAAACAAAGAGATAGAGAGAGGGAGAGAAGTTACTCATGGCTAGCAAATTGGTAACCCTTTCCAGAGGGAGAGAAGATGACTAGTGCAACTTCAGCATCACATAGAATAGACAACTCAAAAGCCTTCTTCAAAAGCCCATTTCTTCTCTTTGAGAAGGTCACCTGCCTGCTTGTTGGGTTCTCTATTCTCTTCAGCTCTACCTTCCCTCTTCCCATTTCTTCAACCCGGCCCAAAAAAACCTAAGCAAAACCCTTTGTAATATGCTATGCGAAACTAAAACAAATATAAACGTATGCTTCCTGAGTAAAGAATATTATAATATACACTTACATATATATAGTGGTTTGTCTTGAAACTTCTTACATGCCCATGCAAGCAAAATATGCTAAAATTTCCATACGAAAAGTCAAAACTAGGATACAAAAATTAAGGAAAATGAAGGAGACGGTCCGGCGCAGAAGACGTAGGTGCGACACGACAGCACTACCCAATCTCCTGTTCATGGGATCCTTTTCTTTCATTATTATACCGAAGACCTTGTTGATTTCTTTGTACTACATGAGCCTACAGTATGTTTTCAACCCTCACCTCTATCTCTATGGTTTGTAATCGAGATGGTATCTTTTTTTTCTTTTCTTTTTCTTTTTTTTTTTTTAAATTAATTTAGGAAGGAAATGATATCTTAATTTTTTATCAGACTATTTCACTCCTTACGCATGAGACCTTACAGAAATTTCATTAATCAATAGTGTGGTAGATAGAACTTGAATTTTCAAGTTTATGACACGTCTTTCAAATTTATTGAACTCACCACTCGGATGTCTCGAAGAAACTATCTAAAATATAATATTGAATACTTAAATCTAATTTAGAGATTTTATGGATTATTTTAAACATGTTATCCTTACACATGAGAAATTACGGAAACTCCATTAATCGATAATATGGTAAATAGAACTTGAACTTCTAAGTTTATGATACGTCTTTCAAATCCATTGAACCCACCACTTGGGTGTCCCTGAAAAGACAATATCTAAAATGTAATATTGAATACTTAAATCTAATTTAGAGGTTCTGTGGGCTTAGTTTAAGCATGTTATGCTTTGAATGAATAATAGGTCAGGGCGCAGTTTAGTAAGAGGGATATGATGTTAAACCTATTCTTTTCTAATAATGAAAAATTAGTTGTTTTTATTGTCCATTTAGGTAGATTGTTGAATCACGTAAAATTCTGTGTATTGATTTTCTCTTCTATTCTCTTTATTTTTTCACAAAATTTCTTGGCTTGACAATAATTTTACATTTTTTATGAGGATGCGAGGGATATATGATGCAAATAAGAGTATATATTGTAGGGAATATTCACGAAATTTCTAGATATGTGAGATGCAAAAGAAAGGGAAAAAATATGTGCCAAAGAAAACAATCACACAATGTAATATTTATATGATTCAGCAATTTGCCTACGTCCACGAAGTTGCTGTGATTTCATTATTCACAGAGAAAAATACAAGATGTAGCAGTACAGGTTTTCTTTCTCAAAACAACACCCCAAGCCCTAATCTGAACCCATGGTATTTCTATACTACACGCAATTCACAATGGGCTAAAAACGGACCAAAACTTTTCCTCAGAGAGTGCTCCGGCTTGGGCCTCCACTCCATGGACTAAATCTCAGAAAATCTCCCATTAAAACTCGTACCACTTTTATATCAAATAAGTTCATAATTCGAATCAAACACAACTAAGTTCCACATAACCCAACATATATTACGCTAATATAACTATAAAAGCCTAATCATTATATTTCAGGCGTGCTCTTTCTCAAAAAACAAAATTTTACCACTCCAATAGCCATGCCCCTTAGTCAATACCCTTCATTTTGGACACTTGGAATCAACCCTTGCTAGTGGAAACCTTCCCCTTTGTTTAATAGAAAGTCTCTCATTAAATATTCTCTATATCTCTACCATGTGGGAAAACGAATTTCAAATAGGTAATTATGTTTATCAATTTGAAAGAAGATTCGTGATGGTTAGATACAGTGTGTACGAGACGCAACTAAAATTTTGTTTTCAAAACACCAATTTCATTTAAAATTGTGAAATAGTATTTTCAAAACATAATTTCACAATTATAATTGAAATTGTGTTTTTAAAACAACAATTTTAGCTAAAATGTGTACGACAGTTTATATATAGCTCAACATGTACAACAATAATTAGCGTTAAAAACAAAATTGCGTAAACCACATTTTCGTCCTTACATTTTTATACGATTCCCACTTTGATCTCTATTTTTTATTTTCACCGCTTTTAGTTCATGTTTAGAAAAACGTCATTCATTTTAGTCCTTTCCGTCAGTGCCCTAACGGCAAAGTCCTATGTGGTAGATGGATCTATTAAAATAATAATAAAATTTTTTATTTTGGCATTAAAAAATGCCACATCAACATCTAAATTAAAAAATAATAATTTATTGATTTTAACTAAATAAAAAAATTAAAAATAGAAATAAAAACCAAAAATCACATTAATTGAGATCTAAAGGTGTCTTGAACAAGAACACAAACCCAAATCTAAGAACACAAAATTAAAATCCAAAAATCACAAACCCAAAAAATAAGAATAGAAAATTAAACTAGAGATCCACATAAGAACACATGCCTAGATTTTCTAGCATTTTCTTGCCCTTTCTTGTCAACCAAACACAAAAACACAAACACAAACTGATTTCCAACAAGAACAAAAATACAAACACAAACCCAACAACAAATCTTCCTTGTCAACTAAACACAAAAGCAACAAACACAAACCCAACACAAGCTTTCACCTTTCAACACGCTGACACTGTCCCATTCTCAATCCTCCATTTCCTTCTTCTTCTTCATGGATCTAATTCGAGCTTTAATTTCAAACTCCATGCCTATTTAAAACCACTCAGCTACTCTTTTTCTTTTTAGCCAAAAATTTTCGAGCTCCAACATGTCCAAAGAACCCTCCACTTCTCAATTCGTAGCTCGAAACGTTTTAAAGAACACACACCTAGAATGAATTCGAAACTTCGCTAAATTCGATTCACTTTCCACCTCTAGGAACTCCTCTGAACACAATTCAGGATCCATCGCAATCTTAGTCCCAAAAGGATTTCCACGACTCCGATTTTGATTCTCATCACAAGCTCGAAGCGGTTCGATCAACTCAGGCTTTGGATAAGAAGCTTGAAGCTTTAGATAGAGTCGGAAATGCGACTCACAGTTACGTGACTCCTAGGGTTTCGGCTCAGGTTGGAACGAAGTCACAGTGCTGGGTTTGTGTTTGTTGCTTTTGTGTTTGGTTGACAAGGAAGATCTGTTGCTGGGTTTGTGTTTGTATTTTTGTTATTGCTGGAAATCAGTTTGTGTTTGTGTTTTTGTGTTTAGTTGACAAGAAAGGGTAAGAAAATGCTAGAAAATCTAAGCATGTGTTTTTATGTGGATCTATAGTTTAATTTTCTATTCTCATTTTCTAGGTTTGTGATTTTTAGATTTTAATTTTATGTTCTTAGATCTGCATTTGTGTTCATGTTATTCTTATTCAAGACACACTTAGATTTCAATTAATGTGATTTTTGGTTTTTATTTCTGTTTTTAATTTTTTTTATTTAGTTAAAATTAATAAAATAATTTTTTTAATTTAGATATTGATGTGACATTTTCTAATGCCAAAATAAAATTTATTATTATTATTATTATTTTAATAGTTCCTTCTGTTACATAGAACTTTGTCATTAGGGCATTAATAGAAAGAACTAAAATGAATAACGTTTTTCTAAACAAAGACCAAAAACAGTAAAAATAAAAGATAAAGGTCAAAGTGAAAATTGCACAAAAACATAAAAACGAAAATGTGTGATTTTCACTTCAAAAAAAATCCATAAATCTAATCTGCATTTACGGTCAAGGTTTAATCAGTACCATGATTTTGGAAATTCAAAAAAAAACATCCACAAGGAGTCGACACGTAAAATAGTACCATAAAAGGGTACTCTGAGATCCTACCAGAGATCGACACGTAAAACAGTACTATAAAAGGGATCCTCTAAGGTCCAACTAGAGATCAACACGCATCTTGATGATTTGATTGCCCTAGTATATTCATAAGCAAATTTGGACGTACATTTTGTTTGCAAAAAACAAAGTGTCAGAATCCCATCATGTGGTTTTGAATAAAGAAAATGAATGTTACAAAAAGTCTGGTTTAGCTTTATGAGAAAATGGGGGGTGAAAGGTGTCAAATATCATTCGAATCGGTAGAAAATATGGGGACATGATGAGTGCTGTCGAACTTTATTAGGAAAATGGGCTGACAGGTGTCGACATATCGTTGGAGTTAAGGTTAGCCTGACCTTGAGGTTGGGACTATAAGCCAAGTTGATAAAATGAAGCACCTCCTTGTGGCCATGGCCATTACACAAGGATAGTATTAAACCTAGGACATCAAAGTGTTTGAACTTTGAACTTCTCTGATCCTCGAATCCCTTGATATTGACATGGAGCATTAGCTGCTGCATTTTGTATATTCCATTGAGTTTGTGTGTGTGTGTATAATATATATAGAGTGTGATGTTGGTGTCATGATAAGTGACGTTGACTTGAAACATTAGCTGCATTTGTGCATTTTAAAAGATTCGCTCAAATTTCAAGTTTAAAATCATATTAAGAAGAGAATTGAATATTTTAAGTTTCAAACCACTCGTACAAGTGAAATTATTCTCGCTCGAGTAAGCATTAGATAGAAAGTTCGTGGAAGCCTTGCTCGACCGAAATTTAAACAAAATGTTCGTGGAACCCATGCTCGAATCCCTTGATGTTGACATGGAGAATTAGTTGCTGCATTTGTATATTCCATTGAGTTTGTGTGAGAGTATATAATATACATAGTGTGACTCTAGTGTGATGACAAGTGACATTGACTTGAAGCATTAGCTGCATTTGTGCATTCTAAAAGACTCGCTCAAATTTCAAGTTTAAAGTCATGTTAAGAAGAAAATTGAATATTTTAAGTTTCAGACCACTCATACAAGTGAAATTATTCTTGCTCGAGTAAACGTTAGATAGAAAGTTCGTGGAACCCTTGCTCGACCGAAATTTAAACAGAATGTTTGTTCAACCTTTGCTTGACACTTGGTCAAACGAAAATCTCATGGTTAGGTAGCGGACTTTTTATACTACGTGTTTAACCTAGTTTTGACTATACATACCAACCCTTGCTACACTAAGAGAGACGACCATACAAGAGAAAATCTAAAAGTCAAACTCTCTTGAGCCAAAGAGTTTTAATTCCTCTCTTTTGAGTGTTTCTTCCTACAAGATTTTAACCTAAAATTTCTCTATGAGAGTTTCTTGCATTGAGCCTATACTGACATACTGTTGATTATTTGAAATCACTTAAGTTAGTTCTTCAAAAGCAGATCATTTTTTTATTTTTGTAGTCCATATTATTGCAAATGAGGTTTCTTTGAAGAGAATGTTTGTGCATAGAAATTCCAATGTTTTTGGACCACTATTGTAGATGGCAAGTGGAACGTTAGCTGAAGTTACATAGAGAGAGTCTAGTTTCAAAAGTTTTGTAAGTAGGTTATTGTAACTGTTTCTTCTATAGTGGTTTTTCCTTTGAATAGGTTCTTCATTGGTTTTCCACTTCAATACCAAGTTTATATGACTTTTACTGCTTTCACTATTATTGTTTTTAGATTTTGTAACTATATGTGGTTGAAATAACTGTTTGTGCTAATCCATGAGAAATAAGACATATTTGATCAATTAATTAATCTGTTACTTAGTAGTTTGGGGCCTCCATAAGTTTTCATCAAGAATCAACCTCTTCCTATTATAAGGTGACTAAACTTGGACACATCCATAATCATAGATACAAGTGGTAAATCAGTTGTATGTTATTTTGTTCGTACTAATGATTTTTCATTTAAGAAAACTAATTACAATATTTTCAAAATCAATTTTAAAGTGGTGACAAAACACAATAAACAAGTCATTTTCTTATAAATTGTTGTTAACTGAACATATTTTCCCTGAATCCTTAATGGGATTTAAGTGATAACCCAATGGTAATAGCATTCTTTATGATGATGTTTAATGTTTATGGTTTGAACTTTACATTTCCATCTCCCACTATCTACCTATAATTTTTTTTTTCTTGTTGAATCAAACGGAACATTCAATTGGATTAGAATTTTAAATGTATATTGTGTAGGTGCATGCTAAGTCCTACATTGGATTTTTAGGAGAGTTTATCTTTTTGGATCTCTAATTACAACTTGACTAGTTCTTTTGGAATATAAGTGCAAATGTGGGTAATGTTTTCCTTAGGTTGTTACACTAGAGGTGATAATTACACACTACGTGTATGAGACATACTGCTGAGATCGTATTAGTTAAAATTCATTTCACAATTATAACTAAAATCGTATTTTCAACTATTGTGTGTACAATTATGTGCAAGTTACCACATGCAACAATAATTAGCTTTGTCAACTGAACTCTTATTCATCCGCCAAAAAATTTAAAATAATATGACAATTTCTCCGTCTCCATATTTGTAAAATTTAAATCTGAATCAAAAAATTGATCCGGACCATTTTTCTCAACCCTCATGTCTAATGTGACCAAGGCAGGTTCAGGCCAAAAGTAAGGGTCAGTCTGTCCAGTCTGTCACTCCCTCTTTTATATGCTTGTTCTATGTAATGGGTGGTACTGTATATTTTCAATGACAAAAGCCTTGTATTATTCAAGGACCACATATTATAAGCAATGATGCCAAATTAGCCGAGCCCAATTCCAAACTCAGGTTCAACCAATTTGAGGCTCATTATATATATAGGGTAAATATTTGAGGTTTTATTATATGGGGTTATGGGCCTTATGGCTTATTACCCAATATACAATCGAATCATTCACGAGTCTTATTTCAGTGGACGACATCATAAACCTTTGTAGAAAATCAAGTTTCACTCCCAGTTGAGCAATTACGAATTCTTTTTTTCTGTCCTTTGTTTCTTTGGAATCCTTTTGGTGCTACAATTTTTCGGTCATTTTAAAACAATTAGTATAAGTTTCGATAGCATCAAGCAAAGAGTTTTGCACGCCCAACGTTTTTAGTAAGTCCCGTGTACTGTTTACAAGACCCGCAAGTACTTTTTTTTCATAAAAATAACTTTAAAATTGGATCTCACAATACTATTCACGCATTTAAAAATTATTTTGTTACAGTATTTTCAGTTTTCAACAATAAGCGATATCTAAACAAACCCTTAGTAACTTCAAAAAAATTAATTAATTAATTAATTAAAAAAAATTCATTATTTAAGAAAAGAAAAAAGGGGATGGGAGGCTGAATTTATTAAAATCCTATAATGATTTTCTAAAAGGAATCGGTCGAAGAAGTTACATAAGGCTTAGCTCATGCTAGCCAAATTGTGTGAAAACTATAGTACCTTGCCAACATCTCCTTCTCTTTTCCCTTTTTTTCCTACCCTCTTCCACTCTCATTTAGCCTTTCTTTTGATAATTTGATAGCGAAAGAGCAACATAAATCTTAGATGTCTCCATCACACCAAAAAAAAAAAAAAAAAAAACCATTTCCTTTGATAATTTGATAGAGAAAGAGGAATATAAATCTTAGATGACCAGTGGAATTACAAGGGTTCTTTGGCACAGCCTTTGTATAAGGCTTTGATATGAATAGAAGCCATACAAGGTCCACATTATCTCCTTCTCAAAAAATAATAATAATAATCTGATGATTCTTCAGCTCATTTAAACAATTAAATAGGTTGTGTGATTAGAAAAAATCTAAATACTCATATGAGTTGCAAGATACAGGGTTGAAGGAATTTCATCCCAACTGGTTTGGAAAAAGTATATACGTTTGTAAATATATATTATATTGGTATCCTCTTCTAATAGATTGGGGAGAATCCATCTCTTTTTTTCCCATTTCAGTTGTGTATGTGCTGAATAGGAAGATGATACAATCCCTAATCCCTTTTTGTTGCAGTCAATTATTCCCATCCCAAAAAGAATTACACATCAAAAGTAGAGTACAATTACAAACCAAGCTATAAGCTTTCTGTCTCATTGGTCTTCTAGGAAGAAAAGGATAATTCAAGAACAAATAATTTTTAAAAAAGCTATAACTTTTTGTCTCATTGGTCTTCTAGCAAGAAAAGGAAAATTCAAGAACAAATAAATTTATAAAAAAAATAAAAATAAAATAAAAATAAATAAAAATAAAAAAATAAAAATCTCTTGTGATTCCCAATCTCTTAAAACTACAAGAAGATTAAGAATGAAATTTCTCACCCTATTTGACCACATTCAAAAGCAACAACTTCAAGTCTACAATTTTATATTATTTATAGATACAATTACTCTACCCCTAGAAAATACTCATATAATACCAAAATTCATTCAGGTCTTATCTCTTAAATTTAATCACCAATCTCCAACATCATCACATGGGTGCATGTGCATCACTAATAAATCAACTTCATTGACCTCAATTTTTCTTCTCTAACCTCATACAACTAAGCCATACAAGGTCCACATTATCTCCTTCTCAAAAAATAATAATAATAATCTGATGATTCTTCAGCTCATTTAAACAATTAAATAGGTTGTGTGATTAGAAAAAATCTAAATACTCATATGAGTTGCAAGATACAGGGTTGAAGGAATTTCATCCCAACTGGTTTGGAAAAAGTATATACGTTTGTAAATATATATTATATTGGTATCCTCTTCTAATAGATTGGGGAGAATCCATCTCTTTTTTTCCCATTTCAGTTGTGTATGTGCTCAGTAGGAAGATGATACAATCCCTAATCCCTTTTTGTTGCAGTCAATTATTCCCATCCCAAAAAGAATTACACATGAAAAGTAGAGTACAATTACAAACCAAGCTATAAGCTTTCTGTCTCATTGGTCTTCTAGGAAGAAAAGGATAATTCAAGAACAAATAATTTTTAAAAAAGCTATAACTTTTTGTCTCATTGGTCTTCTAGCAAGAAAAGGAAAATTCAAGAACAAATAAATTTATAAAAAAAATAAAAAAATAAAAAAATAAAAAATAAAAATAAAAATAAAAATCTCTTGTGATTCCCATCTCTTAAAACTACAAGAAGATTAAGAATGAAATTTCTCACCCTATTTGACCACATTCAAAAGCAACAACTTCAAGTCTACAATTTTATATTATTTATAGATACAATTACTCTACCCCTAGAAAATACTCATATAATACCAAAATTCATTCAGGTCTTATCTCTTAAATTTAATCACCAATCTCCAACATCATCACATGGGTGCATGTGCATCACTAATAAATCAACTTCATTGACCTCAATTTTTCTTCTCTAACCTCATACAACTTTAAATTCCCCAGTTATCATACACTTCATTATTTCTTTTGGTTATCACTCATAAAAGTAGCTAGATACACAGTTACACATACTCAAAGAAACAAATCATAAAAAGGAAAGGTATGACATTTTGTAAACACTATCAATAACAAGTTCAAATATAAAAATTACAAAGCAAGAAGCATCAAACTGTTTAATCTATGCAACCCCTTCAACAGATCCATAATAAACAATCCGTGAAATATAAAAAAGTGCTTAGCTTAATTAGCCAGTGTAGACGTGAACACCAATGGCAATAAGAAAGATAGTGATAAGGCCAAAGAAAATGATAGCATGAACCAGAATAGCAGCACCACTTGTCTGCATGTTCCCAAACTCAACCACCTTGCCCCCTGCTGGAATCTGAAACAAAAGCCCTGGACTCAACAGCACAAACAACACCACTGCTATTATCACTGGCCCCCAGTCTGCCATGCCTATCTAGCTAGCTAGATCCTTGTGTGCAAAGAAAAGCTGGAAACTTTTTGTGTGAACTGAAGAGAGATTGCAACAAAGTAAAGTACTAAAGTGTGTTTGAAACCTTTTGGCGAAATGGGTGTGCGAAAGTTCTGAGAAAAAGAAGTGGGGTAAGAGGGTTATTGAGGATTGAGATAGGGAACACAAAAAGACAAGTGCATTGACATGGGTGCTTTCTCGTGAGTAGTCAGAGATGACTTGAGTGCACCCAATAAAAAAAGCTTACCAAAAAAGAAAAAAACCAATAAAAAAAACCTTTGCCAGCACTTTGTTTCCGTGGTTTCTACGGCTGTGATTTTCTTGGGATTAAGCTGTGATCAAATTAATTTATTATGAATCTTTTTTCGGTGGGTTTTTTTTTTTTTTTTAATTAATTTATTTATTATAAATGAAAAGGACTCGGTTGGTAATTAAGTACAATTAAATTTTTGCATGCAAATTAACAAATATTTAGTGATTAAGCTATAAAATATTCTTTGGAGAGAGATCCTGTTAACTTTAATCTTATAAATATATGTTCATTCTAAATTGAATGTAATCACTCTAACTTTAAAAAGCATATAACTACAATCTTAAGGGAGAAAAAAAAAATTTACGTCATTATCATGTATATGAAAAAAAATTAAAGTTTTTTTTTTCATTATATATATATATATATAAATAGATGGATTATATTTTTTTCATTATATATATATATATATATATAAATAGATAGATTATAGTTACACATAAGGGTGTGCATAGGTCGGATTGAGGGGATTTTTTGATCTAACCCACCATAGTGGGTCAAAAAAATTCAATCCAACCCAACCCACATGGGTTGGGTTGAACCCATGAGTTGGACAATTTTTTTTATTACTATTATTAAATTAAGCAGAAAAAAATATATCACACTTGCCACCTGAATTGATAAACAAAATATACATTAATATATAGGGACGCAGAGATGGGTCAGATTTGCGGCGATAATGCCGAAATGCAGAGAGAGAGGAAGAGAGTGAGAGATATAAAAAAAAAATGAAGGTGAGAAAGAAATAGGGAGCAACGGAGAGATGGAGACCAGAAAGGATAGAGAGAGAGCTATGTTGCAGACGGAGAGAGAAATGTGTTAGGAGGAGAGAGAAAAGTAAATAAAATAATCAAAAGAATTATAGCATTTCTGACCGTACGCTCTCATATTTGAGAGTGCACTGTAGCATGTCTTAAAATTTTGAAACATTTAGCACACCTCATGAGGGGCTGTTTCTGGTGTTTGGTGTGCCAAATGCCAAATATTTGGCATTTGGCACACTTGATGAGAATGCTCTTAGTTGAGTTTCTTTGCCCTTCAAGTCTTTGAAGAACTATTTTCTATTTTTAAAACTGAAAATAAGAAAATAAATAAATAAGTTTGTTTAAAGCGTTTGAATGTAAGTTTGGATTATTTTTTGCTAAAATTTACCAATTAGAAGTTGACAAAAATACAATTGTACCTAAAAATATTGAGGCTTTAAAAATCAATATAGAAAATAAATAACTAAGTTAAAATGCAAAAAGAAACAAGCTAATCAAAACTCAAATTATACTTTTAAAAAAAGAAAAAACAAATTAAAAACCAGTACTCAAAAATATTTGTGTATAACAGTTTTTAGAAAACACCAAAATGATGTTTTTAAGGGTATTTTCTATTTTGCGTTTTCACAGTTGCAAACTTTTTGAATAGTAATTACCCCCCCCCCTTTTTTTTTTATCTTTCTACCCACCCACCCAAACCTCCTTAAAAAAAAATGTGATTTCTTAATTGATTTTTATTTTATTTTTTAAAACATGTTCTTAATTGGTGGTTGGGGGTTTCAACATGATTGGCAAAAGTTAAGTGAGTAAAGGTGTTATAATTTAGCTTGAGTCTAGTATTTCAACGCATTGAATCCAATACAGTAGGAATAAATGATCAATTTTGAACACTTGTTTTATACAGTGCTTTAGAGCACTCAACAAAAGTAAACAGAGTTAGTTGGTTTTGGTCATTGTAAATGATTTAAGGGTTTGGGTTGGTTTTGGTTATTGTATATGATTTAGGAGTTTGGGTCATTCTTGATTAGGCATGAGTTCGATCTCATTTAGGGGTTCATGAGTTCGATTTGGGCAATGAGCCTCGATTTGGTTTTGGGTGTAGATTTGGTTTTGGGGTGTAGTTTTGGTTGGGGGTTCACTTTAGGCACATGAGTTTGACTAGGCGATTTGTAATATAAAACTATAAAAGGTAAATCGGTTTTTGTTACGAATTATTCTCCCTATGTTGGAATAATACTTTTATGAATGTGTTATTCTTTTTTATTTATTTATAATTCATGTAGTAATTTTATCCATAAAGATGGTACCCACTATACTCAATTGCAATTCTAATCCCACACCGCAAACATCTAAGAAAGTTTGCTTCTTTATAACAATCCTATTTCGTCAGAGAGAATGTGTTCGTAGAAAGGAGAGATGGTTGGCATCTCCCCTGGCAAGCGGGAACGGCTTTCGAGCCTTCCTGTTACCTACACATCCGGTTAAGGCTTCCCACCCTTTTTCTAGATTTATGTTGCCATCCAAGCAAATGGACCAAGATATGAAACTACTTCCTATCGCAAAGTACGTAGCTATTTGGTTTTCTTGAAGTTAATTGCACTCATGAACAAAGTTACCTATACAACAACTTGTTTCCCTTGTTGGTAGGCTTGGGATTATTCTTCCTTTCCCCAATTCTGTTTCACAGGTGATTTATGAACATGCTTTCTTTTGGAAAAATTGTGCTCAAAAGTTATTCTGCTTTCTATTTCTACAGCTAAGCTATGCAAGGATTTGAAATAAATTTCCAACTCTTTTACCCGCAATGGTGAAAATACCACTTCAAAATTACAGATGCTCATTTTGGACAAGGAAATGTTCAAGTTCAATAAGTAAATTTGTAACCCCACCAATTTACAACCACATTTTCTTAGCTCTGAACAAAAAAGGGATGAGAAGCACAAATGAATGGAAAGAGCCTCCACCTATGCAAAATTTCTATTTTTTTCTTTCTAACCAAAAAAAAAAAAAAAAGTCTAAAATCTTAAAAGCAAGAAGATTTCTTTTCTTTTTCCCTACAAGAGCATTTCCCTGACACCCCCCATCTACAAATTCCCATTTTCATCCTCAAACCAATTATTTTTGGCATCTAATCGAAACCTTGATCATCTAAGATTAGCCTTTTTGCCATTATCTGCCAAGGTTCATCTATAAGCTGTATTCTTATGCTGTGCAACAAAAAATACTAATGAGACCCAAGAAAAATGGGTCATTTACTTCTGATACCGCTTGCGAGTAGCTCGAGTTGGAAATTGAAACTGCTACTTCACTTGTATAAAGATCGCTTGTTTATGAAGGTTTCAGAGGTACTTTCCTGATGACTTCCAAATTCTTCCTTCAAGTGATACAACCATAACAGTAACATCATCATGATACTTTTTTGTGATCTCCTTGCGGGATGTCCAATAATTCATGGAAGTCCATTCCTGCAAACAATACCACTTCAAATTTAACATTTGCAAGCCCACAAAATAGAAGCAGAATAGCAATGGATTAAGTTGAAATTGATGGGGCCAAATGAACACAAACTGAATAAAGTAAGTCTAGGGGTGTGCATGGGTTGGGTTGAGGGGATTTTTTGACCCAACCCACCATAGTGGGTCAAAAAAAATTCAACCCAACCTAACCCAACCCACATGGGTCGGGTTGAACCCATGGGTTGGACAATTTTTTCTATTACTGTTATTATTAAATTGAGCAGAAAAAAATATATCACACTTGCCACATGAGTTGATAAACAAAATATACATTAATATTCCAACCCAATTGTAAACAAAATATGTCTAAGTATCCAACTGAGTTGATAAACAAAATATACATGAATTCCTAACTCATTTATAAACAAAATATATCTAACTGAGTTGATAAAATATATATATATATATATATATAATAGTAGGAACCAAAGTGCCCTACAATAGGTTTTTTTTTTTTTTTTAAATTATTAAATATATAATATATTTTAAATATATATTAAATATGGGTGGGTTGGGTAAGATTTGGCGGATTTGTAATTTTATAACCCAAACCCAACTCGACCCAGTATAAAAATAAAAAAAAATAAAAAAAAAATTGTAACCCAACCCAACCCACCAAACCCTAAAAACCGACCCAACCCGGTGAGTTGGGTTAGGTCGGGTCGAGTTTGGTGGGTTGGTGGGTTTTCTGCACACCCCTAGTTACACGGTTACACCTAGAGTTGTTTTTGAAGAGTTGTTTTTTTTGTGTCCAATTTTGTTAAAAACAACTCTTCAACATTTATCATTATCAATAATCTCCAAAAAAAAATTCATGTATTGTTAAAGAAGTAAGTACGGTCAGAATATTGGGTTCTGAATGTTTGCAAACTCTTATTTTCAGTTTTTATTTTATCTTTCTTTTTTCCTACCTTAGTTTGGTTTATTTGAAATATAAGCAGCAAGCCATCAATGGTGGTAACCCAAACAAGAAAAAGAAATGAAGAGTAGGTGGGGAAGATAGTGGTGAGGAAGAGCGAGAGAGAGAGAGAGAGGATGGAGGGAGATGAAAGAGGAAATAATTTCGTTTAAGGAAATGATAAGTGAGAAAACATAGAATTTGGGGATAAGAAGGAAATTAGGGGGAAAAGCATTTTATATGTATGGGTAGTTCATAATTTCTCATTCTATATTTGAAAAATGAGCAAATACTTCTGTTTTGATACTTTTTCAGTCAAATCTAATAAAATTACAATGATTAAACATGTAATCTAAGAAAATAAAAATAAAATCTTTACCTTTTTCTCTTCCTTGTAGTGTACAACTAATAATTTTTTAAAAAATTTTCGTTAGATTTAATTGAGGAAGTAAAAAATTTGGGGTATTTACTCATTTCCTAAACATAAAGGGGAAAATTGGTTGATTTCAAAGATAAATGAGGAAATTGTGAACTACCCCAAACATAAAGGGGGAAATGTTTTTTCCCCAATAAATTAAGAGAAATGATATGTCTACAACATTTTTACAATATTTTTGCAACAAATCCTAAGTGATAGGTTGTTACTGGTTGTTATTGTTGGAGCAAAAAAGTAATCTTAGTATTAATTTCAAATTTGAACCAATAATAACTAACCACTTGTGATTTGTTGTAAAAATGTTGTAAAATTGTTGTAGACGTAGTATCTCTCATAAATTAATTACATGGCCAATAGTTATCTAAAGCATTAGATCTAATAGAGATCAATGGTTCAGAAAATGTGTAATGGTGTAACTTTATGAATGTTACACTACTCAATATTTTTTAAATTGATTCATTGTTAGATTACATTATTTTCATATATTATCCATGCTTGCAGCATTTTAAGGTGATCAAAGATTAATAGTCATGTCATCAATCACTTGTTTAAATTTAAATGTTTATAGTTTCAAATAATGTATAAAATATGAGTTTATGAACCTAATGGTAAATAACGTTTGATTGGTATGAAGTTAGCATACATGTTAAAAACATATTAAACATGTAATCTAATGGTGGAATTTTCAAAATATGAATTAAATAACAAGTTATTAAGTAATATAACATTGTTCAGAATTATATCAAATGTAAATTGAACCCATCCACACATACATGTATATATATACACAAACTTTGCAATTTATAAGCCACAAGAATATCATAATACATTTCTTTTTAACAATTTTATACATATGATCAAAATAATTGAAGATTGTAAAGCATTATAATAAAGGGATCATAGTTGGAGAGATATTATTTTTATCCACCTATGGTTCTTTGGTGCCCTATCTATGCCCTTACCCTTTATGGGTTTCACCTCCACTTCGCATGCTGCATTTAAAATATTTTCTTCCCACATAATTTATTCTACTACTATTAAGAGGATAGGAAAAGTTACTTATTACTTTAGTGAACCGGCTAAAACACCCCTAATCTATTAGATTATCATGGATAAAGTTTATATACAACCCAACTCCTACGAATTGGTTTGGGTGAGACAATGAAAAATTGGCAAGTGTCTTTAATCATTTGCTTCTCACATAAAAAATTAACTAAGTTATGAAACCTAAACAAAGTCTCCTACTCCTCACCTTTTGCTCTCACTACCCTTATAAACCCTAACCCATTCCTCCCTCCACTGTGAACACCACTGTCTTGATCTTCAACCTTTCTCACCTCCGCCATCGCCATTTGGATCTTCTTTGGCAACATGGACAAAGTTTTGCTCTACACCCTGGTAGATCTACTTTTCTCTTTGAGTCAAAGAAGAAGAAGGAAAAGAATAAGTGGAGATAAACTTGAGATCGACCTTCTAGTTCTAAGTGTCCGTTTGGCACGATTAATTTTGCCAACTTATTTTACTATTCAGCTTATTTTTTCTACTATTCATGAGCCCCACTTCACTTTTTGGTACTATTTATAGGTCCCACTGTACTATTTCAGCAAAAAAGTTTTTAGTTTCAGCAAAATAAGTGAATCCCAAATAGACCCTAAGTCACGTTCTTTGCTGCCACTCATTCAAATGACCTCCATGGCCCAAAATAATCTCTCTCTCTCTCTCTCTCTCTCTCTCTCTCTCTCTCCGTTACGCCTAGATCAAACCCAATCGATAAAAACCTAGAGCTTGTCCACCACCATGACAACCACCAATAGTGGTTCTAAACTCATCTTCCCTTGAGATTGACCCTTCTCTCTCTCCAACCGATTTTGCATTCATGACAAAATTTGGTTTACCGCTATTTGCTTTTAAAAAAATCCATTAAAATTAAAAACCAAAGTTCCTTCTCACACACTATGTATTATGATGCTTTTTAAAAAAAAATAATAATTCATATATAAAAGTATAGTTGTTGCATGCACACATACATTTATTATGAATTCCATCACTCATAAAAAATAGCCTATCTTAAGCACTCCTTTCATGTGATTAAAACATATAAAATACTGCATTGTAACTCAATCATTACCATCTAGGGTTCAAATCCTTCCACCTTAATTATTATATATTTTTTATAATAAAAAAACCAATATATTTTCTATATAAATTTTCATGTGAAATATTGGAGGAAATTAAAAAGTCAACAAATTTTCAATTTTAATTTTTTGGTGCTAGCATCATTAGATTCATCACACAGCTAGCTATTTTAGTAGTTCTCATATGCAAACAATCAATTGCAGCAAACACATGCCATTCTTATATTATTAACAAAACCTAGCCTATATTTTTATCATCCATACCACCAGATCAAGTAGCAAATACCAAAGTTTTTTCATCATGTACTTTTTTTTCTAAATCCATGGCCACTCTACTATCCAATGTATTCATGCATTAATCACCTATCTATAGTGGTGTAATATGTGTCAAACTTTCTAGAATATAGCTTTGAGTTGGGAAATGGGTAGGGAGTATTGATTATAGGTGACTTGAATAATCGTGAGACGATTATACAATTTTAATTGGAATTGGAGATAAGGTGGAAGTGTTATAGTTATAAGTGTATATAAGGGTGACTTAGATAACTTTGATACAATTGTACTGTTTTAGTTGGAAAGAACCCCAATCCCAATCCTACCCTGTTTAATTTGGGTTTTGAAAATTTCTAGTATTTTTGTTGTATTTGCCTAATGATACATTAGACTCAATTAAAAGCTTTTCTATTTATTTTTTTTATTGTTAAAACATTCGATTCATCTCAATTTGAGGATTATGGGTTTGTAGTAATGCAATCTAACAAAAAAAAAAAAACATTGAAGTTGTTGGGGGTTGTGAGTGTGTTCATTTTTTGGTGAGACCAAAAGAGAGACTCAAATCAATACAAATCAAATGCATAAAAATTAATTAAAAAAATTAACATGTAATACAAAATCACATTCAAATTTAGATATTTCATTCAATATCATCTTACCCTACCACAAAAACCCAAAAAAAAAAAAAAACATTAGTAATAGAATCAACATAGATACAAATTTAAAATAAAAATTTGCAGGCAACTTCTCTGTCTGATTAATTAAGAAGAGAAAAAATAATATCAACCTCGAAACAAAGTAAGATTCTAAATTTGTAATGTAGAAATTCCTTAGTACAAAAAAGGAATACAGAAGATCACTTATTACAAAAATTAACATGTAATAATACAAAACCACATTCTGATTTAGTTATTTCGTTAAATTTTATCTCAGTCAACAATGAAAACCCAAAAAATAAATAAAATAAAGAAAAGTTGAAACTTTCTCAACAATCATTTCTTTCAGAAGGCAATTACATTTTCTTTTATTTTTTTTTACCGAAACATTGGCATGTAAATATTGAAGAATTGATAAACGACAAGAAGGAATTTATGCAACGTGTAGGTTTCCAAAAAAAAAAAAAAAAAACCTCAAACGGCGTCTATGATAACCGAGATGTCGATAGTTGCCAAAGAAGAATTTTTATGACTTGTTGCATTGTGTTTTGAGAGAGTTTCAACTTATTGGCGTCTGCTTCTGATGATAGCTCTTTATCATTAGACCAAGACACTAATTAATTTTTGGTGTAAGCAAGGATTGAACTTCAGATCTCTTATTCAACCATCAAAAATTTTACCAATTGTGCTAACTAGAACCCACCACTTGTATGAGTTTAGTTTGCATTGATGATCAAGCTGGAAGAATTTGAGTAAAATTCTAATGTTTATATTATTATGAAAAAAAAATGAAAATTATAATTGACTTTATAAAAGTAAATTACTTGCAATTTTGTTTAAACCATTGTTATTGGTAAAAGGTTGATATTTGTGTTTTGATCTCATGATAAAGAACAATTATTATGAACAAACGTTATAGATTGAAATTATCTCTAAAAAAAAAGTTGATATTGGTAGAGCTCCTATTGAGAAAAAAACATATAAAAGGCATGACTATTGAAATATTTGTAACCTTCAGTTCCAATTCTGATTTCTGGGTTTAGATGGGATGCTAGATTTTGAATGTAGCAGATTTAAATTTTTTTTTTTTTTTTTTGGAAAAAAAAAAAGGTTGTGTTTGAAGGCATCTTAGATCAAGAAGTGCATAATCCCAACAATTCTGGATATATGGTCTGCAGACTCTGCACTATCAGATAATTTCAAGAAATGGAGCAATTATATCACTTTCTTTTAGCTAAGAAAGTGATCAATAAGCAAAATCTGCAAACCAACACGCCATTACAATGAAACAGTAACAAAGTCTTAAAGACAAAATTAAGGATCAATAATTAAAAAATATAAATAAAGTAATGGGGGAAAATTACATTGTAGATGATATAACATGATGCAACATGTTCAAAACTATCATAGGTAAGACTGTCTTGTAAAGGATGAAAGAATTGTTCTACAGCTACAACATTTTCACAGCAGTTTAGGTGCAATTGCATTATAGGTTAAAATAAAATAATTAAAAATTATACAAGAACTCACCAAAATTGAAAATAACAATGTTATGAAAATGTAGTGACATTTTATTGCGTCTCTAAACTTTCTCAGTTGAAATCAGCCAGTGTAAATGCGAATGCCAACAGCCAATATGAGGATGGTGAAGATGACAAAGAAAATTAGTGTGTGCATGAGCATAGACTTGCCATTGGTGGTGAAGCTGCCAAATTCGACGTGTCGGACATTCCCAGGTAGCTGAAAAAGGAGACCGGGGGAGAGCAATATGAATAGCAGATACCCAATTAAAATGGGTGCCCAGTCCATTGCTGGCTTTGTATTTTCTGTTGTGTGATTGAGCAGTCCAATATGCAATGCTTAGGACTTTTTATATAACATTTGCTAAAGAAAATTAGAAAAGTTGATTCCATTCCACAACATAATTTTAACTTTCAAGTTCAATAAATTGCTTTATATGTCCTTTAATTGTATTACATATATTGTATAGGCACCTTTTACATGCTTGTTAGTTTTTTGGTCATCTACAAGCCTGATCTTTTTGGATGCCCGATCATTTCCCTTGTTTATATTTTGATTGTGGTCCAAGATTAAAAGCAAATGGTTATTTTCAACTTCTTCTCTGCGTTTGGTATCTTTCAGTAGTACTTAATTTGTTTATATACAATTTTTAAGAACTTCATTTTTTTTTTTTAAGTTTTTTTTTTTTTTTTTTAGTTTCAACCTATAACGTCTGCTACTAATAATACTTTTGTTAAGATTCAATAAATAAAGAAAGCTAATACAAACACACGTCTACAAACATTGAAACAAACTAGCAGCTAAAAAAACTAAAGCATAATTCATTTAGTGTTATGATCCTCCCTAAACAGAGAGAAGACCATTCGAGATTACTAGCTTCGTAAAACTTTCTTCTGTATCGAATTAATTCTTTACTTTTTGAAAATATTTTTAAGTTTTCTTTCTTGTTGTTCAAGTAATGTATCCAAGTAGACATCTAAAGCTGCTAAATTAATTTGAGCATCGATCTATCCCTTTGAACAGTGTATGTCACACACACACACACATATATATATATATATAGGAATCAAACACTGAACACAACCACTTCTAGTTCAGAGATTTTGATTCCTGTATCAGAAAATAATATTATTCTTACGCAAATGACTCTTTCTTTTCACTAAAGAAATGTATCATGAGGTTCCCCAGTTGTTGGGTTTTGCACCTCTTTGATTCTTCCTTTACTACATAATTATTTCATAGAATCCATTCATAACCATTTTGGAATGAAAGTATTTCTTATCAGCCTTTATTAAGTGCAAAGCATTTGTAAACAATGTAATTATGGAAACTACCAACGCAATTGTGGTTGTTTGTAAGAACAGCAAAATCATAGAAACTATTTTTTTTTTTTTTTTAGTTTCAACCTATAACGTTTGCTACTAATAATACTTTTGTTAAGATTCAATAAATAACCAGAAAGCTAATACAAACACACGTCTACAAACATTGAAACAAACTAGCAGCTAAAAAAACTAAAGCATAATTCATTTAGTGTTATGATCCTCCCTAAACAGAGAGAAGTCCATTCGAGATTACTAGCTGCGTAAAACTTTCTTCTGTATTGAATTAATTCTTTACTTTTTGAAAATATTTTTAAGTTTTCTTTCTTGTTCTTCAAGTAATGTATCCCAGTAGACATCTAAAGCTGCTAAATTAATTTGAGCATCGATCTATCCCTCTGAACAGTGTATGTCACACACACACACATATATATATATATATAGGAATCAAACACTGAACAGAACCACTTCTAGTTCAGAGATTTTGATTCCTGTATCAGAAAATAATATTATTCTTACGCAAATGACTCTTTCTTTTCACTAAAGAAATGTATCATGAGGTTCCCCAGTTGTTGGGTTTTGCATCTCTTTGATTCTTCCTTTACTACATAATTATTTCATAGAATCCATTCATAACCATTTTGGAATGAAAGTATTTCTTATCAGCCTTTATTAAGTGCAAAGCATTTGTAAACAATGTAATTATGGAAACTACCAACGCAATTGTGGTTGTTTGTAAGAACAGCAAAATCATAGAAACTACCAAACTATAATTAGCAAGAAGAAGAAGAATGTGTGGCATGAAGGTAGTGTTGAAATTGGAAATCTGATCCATCATCTATGGGATGCAAACAATGTGAAAGCTCAATGCACACATGTAAACACTCAGAATCATTTAATGCATATTAAGCAAGAACATACTGTTAAGGAAAATTAATCCACCAACCCAATTTGTTGGGAAAGATCAAATTGTTAAGAGTCCATCCCAATTGACAAAGTCATCTCTGTGTGATCAACAAAATCAAATACAAAATGAAGCAATTACTATACTAATCATTACAGATTGAATTAGTGTGAGGGATTCTGTTCCCTAAAAGTTGTGTACATAAACAAAGCTATGAAACGGAGAAGTGCACTGCAAAATAAAGAAATAAAAAAGGGTCTATGTGGATGTAGTCTTTCATGGTTAAATATTCTTGTCTTCCTTTTATTATCTTTATGCTTTGTTTTAATTTCTCAATGTTCACTCAAAATTATGGCTACTTCTACAAAAATTTTACAATATTATGACCACCACTACAAGAGTTACATCAATTATTAGTGCATGTATATATATACATATTTGGACTACAAGCATGTGGGAAATTATAATAAAGGGTCTAGGACATTTAAGGTATAGTCAAATATTGAATATACCTCACTTTTCCTTAAAAGTTACCACGTTTTTTAGTGGAGTTTGTATGTGTTTTTATGTTCAAAAGTTAAAACCTCTCATTTCCTTTCTTTTATGTGTGTTTTTGTTTCTTAAAAATATATATATTGAAAATAACTCAATAATTATAGGATTACTAATTTTGTTTTATTCGAATTCGGCATGACCGACACAATATATAGATCAATCAAAGCTCTACACATTCCATAAAAAAGGATATTAAAACAAAAAGGTGGGTCGGATACTTAGTGGAACACTTCCTAGTTCCTATTAATAATAAAAAGAAGATAAGATGTCAACAATCGAAATATGTTAATGTCATGTGTTTTAGGTAAAGGTAAGGTATCGAAACAATATCTCACTTTCGAATATTTTGTTTCCATTTTCATATACTATTTTGGTATTTGGGAATAGGGGAGCACTTTCCCATTCCGGAGATTATATACAATTTAAGAGTTTATGGGGGCGCGCGCCCATACACACATATATATTTATATATTATGGGTATAACATTTTAGAAACTGTATGTCTTAATATAAATTGGCATCGTTTTCTTCTAGTTCTCAACTTGCTATTACAAGGATGCAATTGGGGGAAAAATCTTGTATGCACTGGTCTCATGAGATCCATGTCTCACTGACATGTATGAATCTCATGTGGAAGACACTTTCTCGTAATTGTGACACTCATACACCCTCCCCCGTTTGGTATACTAAAATCCTAGTGTATGACACTTTATGTCTATACAAACTACAAAGTATAAATGTATAATATATCCGATTCTTAAAAAAAAAAAAAAGTATAGTATATCCCGTTTGATTTTTATTTTAGAAAAAAAAAATTAATGTCAGGTTCAAATCTTAATCAACTAAAGATATTAAGTTCTTCCCCGAAATGCCACCCTCCAATCCCAACTTCCCTGTTTTCAGTATTAAATTCGAGAATATCAAACCTCCTCTAGACTAGATAAGAGGACACAATTAGTATGTCCACAGATTATCAACAACAACAACAACAAAATGTCCACTTTAGATTTTTATTTTGTTATTATTATTTTTTAATAAAAGATTAGAAATGTACCCAGTCCACTTTAGAACATCTCTCCCTAGATGTTGACACAATATCTCCATTTTTTACACCAAAATTTTGCTATTTCACGTCATCGATTATACCTTGAATATAATAGGTGCACATCTTTTTTGTATTCTACATAGTCAACCTAAGTAGGCTCAAGAGTCAAGTCTCAACTCATGCTCTAGACTGCCTCACCTTATATTTGGCTACCTGAAACCCATCATCTATCATAATCATAATAATTAGTTAGGTACATAGGTTTGGATTTGGGTTGTGTTTAATCAATTGGAGCATTAGACAGAACACAAAGACCGATACATGGTAAATTTTGAATACATATAACAATGTTGTGCTTGTGATGCGAATGTATGTGATTAACCGTTAGTTGACCAAAGACATCATAACAAGAAATGATAAGACTGATGCAAGAGTAAAAAGGAAGAAGAAAAAATTGCAATGAGAATGGATTTGTAAAAGAATAATCAATAGCAGTCAACGTATGTTAGAACTACAAACCACAAACAGCCCCTCTTTTTCTCCCCTAAGAAGTATTTTCTTGAACAATAGTAGAGACTCAAAATTTTTCATGAAATGATTGAAGCAACTAAATATAATTCCTCTCCATTTCACGACTAAGACTTCAGACTAAAACACACTTTTAATCTTTATAAGTTTGTGATTGTTCTTATTTTAGCCATTTAAGTTTCATTTTATTCATTTTAGTCTTTCATATTAGTCATGTCATTCATTATTGATAATAATTTAATTGTTAAGTGTCCAATAAGTGACAATCATTAAACTATGTTACTCATATAATGTCATCAGACTGAAATAGGTGATTAATAGACACTCTTCTTGTTAATGTTGAAAAGAAAAATTCCTCAAATCCGTGATACATTACTTGGGTAGTGCTATAGCATGATTCACCTCTACCCCATAATAGTACAAAGCAATATGCACTATTATGTTTTTTGACTCCACCACCAAACTTTTCGTAATAATATATTTTACAAAAATATAAACTTTGAAGTTAGGGTACTTATTACAAATATCAAATATAATGTTAATTTTAAGAGTTTAATGTGAACCTTTCAGATAACCCCATTGTTTATGGTGTATAACTATATTTAACAAAAAATAACAAATAAAATAATTATATTAAAAAAAAAAAAAAAAAAAAAAAAAAAAAAAAAAAAACAATAAAAATAAAATAATTATATTAAAAAAAAAAAAAAAAAAAAACAACAACAACAACAGCAACAATGGTCTAGTGTTCCAGGGACACCATATCTCCCAAGTGATAAGGTATGGTCCTCCGTGATAAGGTATGGTCCTCCATGCTCCATTAACCCAAAAATAAAAAGAGATATGGTCTCCTGAACTTATGTAGTATCAAGATCCAATTTTATCTTATAAGAATAGTCAAAGAATGAGCTGAATAGACTCGAAAGACCTGTAATAAATCTAAAAGTTTTAAGCTCCATCTTTCTATATGTTTTATGAACAATGAAAATGTTTTACTAAAAATTGAGGCACTACTTTTATATATAAACGGGTCCGGTTAATGTGTGCTCTTAAGACGCACATTAAGCTATCCAATTTTGGAAATAATTTCTCGGGATACTTTTTCAATTTTCAAGAAAAATTTTTTTAAAAATGAAAATTATTGTGTGCCCTTAGAGCACGCATTAAAAAAAATCTTTACTCAATTACTCCACTTGTACAAGAAAGTGATGACTCAACGTGGGACCGTTTTAGAGTGGACCCAGGGCTTGTTATAGCCTCAAACGTGTACAAATTCAGGGCATTCACTTGTTTTGTCCGCATCGCATCTTTCACTTTAAAAACGATGCTTAAGCAGGGATTTCATTTTCATTACATGGCCGCCTTACAAATTCAGCAATTATCATATGCCTTTTAGTTTTAGAAAGCCTTTTTATTTTATTTTTTTCAATTACTTATGAAATTACTGGACACTCCCCACTCCCCCACACTTTACACGTTCATTTGCTAAATAGTACATGCCACATTCGAATGACTTATAATTTCAATTCCATATAAGTTACAGGCTGAAAAATAATCTTTTAAAACTAATATATATATATATATATATATGTGTGTGTGTGTATTATTTCTTTATTTTGGAATTCAATTAGAAAATAAAATGATTATAACATAATGTTGATTTTCTTATATTTCTTTTTTCTTTTTTGATAGTTACACTATATTGCTAACTCTGTAGTTCAAATCATTTTTCTCTTAAAATCCCAAGTTCTTGATGTATAAGAAGGTCATAATTAAGTTACAGAGCCCTTGGCTCTTATATTCTCTTCTATGTATTCATCACAAGTTGTTTTTTCTTATATTATTTCTTATGTATTCATTACAAAAGTAGAAATAACCCTCATTCTTTTAATAAAATGAAGGTTAAATATCTATTTTTATTTATACTAAAAAAGATAAATAAAAGGTAAATAGTGTGTTTGTAAAATTATATAGTGATTTATTTGTCATTCATTCTTTTAAAAGCTTCTAACAAAGTATAAAAAATACACCAAATTGCATTACATTCTTTTATAATCGACCAACTTGATTTCGCTTTTATAAACTCCTAAGCATAGTTTTAGACTAATGTAGAGGGGTTTCTTCATCTGATAATAGTTGTAAGATTAATTTTATTGTAATTAAAAGAAAAGAAGGATAAATTCTAGCTTAGTAAATTTCAATGTAAATTAAGAGAGAGAGAGAGAGAGAGAGAGAGAGAGAGAGAGTTTGGTTAGAGTGTAAAGGGGGAGGAAAAAAATGAGATGGGTAGAGTTTTCCATCCGAGCCTACCAATTTCCTTTTTCTTTCCAAATTAAGGATAAAATGATAAGAGAAAATGACATTGAGTATAGAAATACAAAATTACCCTCAATTTTTCATTCTTCTACTTTTAATAGTAAGAGCATTTATATCCTCAGTGTATAATTATATAAATGTACAAGTCTATTATAATAATCATGTAAATTTACACTAATACTATTCATTTTGTATCTAATTCTTTATTATTTCTTTATGTATTCCAAGAATGTAGGAAGAGAGTATATGATGGTTGTTGTGTGTGAAGAAAAATAAGCAATTTAAAATTTTGGAGAAAAAAATGATATTTGAATAAAATATGGTATAAAATTGATAATATGATATGAGGTATTTTAAAGAATGAGTATATAAAATAAATTTTTAAAAATAAGTTTTTATACTAAAATAGAAAAAAAATTAATAGTGTTTCACATAAAGATGTACATATTCAAATCTCGCTATCATTAAGCCTTAATTATCAAATTATCTAGAACCAGGTTTTGAAAAATAACTACAAATTCGTTAAGATCCTTGTAAATCAATTGACAATTCCTACGTTCAATGTTCAAATCTCCTCCTGCAATCATCAAATTGTCGGTTAAAAAAAGACAAGGTTTCTTTCTATTTTTTTTTTTATAGATAAATAAATTTATTTTTTAATTTTTTGAGAATCTTTAAAGATAAAATTTTGTGGTGTCTTGTCTTAAAATAAACCTCATACAGTTATACCAGTAAATCTAGTACACAAAGACTGTATCTTGTTGTCCAAAGGCTAAAATTGTAAAATCACCTGCACAGTATTTGGTTTTTTCCTACGGAAAGTTTGGAGCCATTTTTTGCTGAGACCTTGTTGTTTTGCAAAAAAAAAAAAATCTATCGTATTGAATTTCATTTCTTAGGACTTTAAAAGTCCAAAAGAAAACCAAATTCCAATCTCTCTCTCCGGTCGGAGTAATTTCCCGGAAAAGTCAAAACTTTCCTTCCAAATTCTCCGACCGACTACGATTACTGCGTTTTCCCGAGAAAATTTAAAAAAAAAAATCTCAACGAATCTTCTTCTTCGATTTTTGTTTTTCTTTTTTTGGTAAAATCGAATCTTCTATTGTTTATTCATTATCATCTATTTCAACTCTGACTTGAAACAACTTTTCTACGATTTTGGCTCTGGTAAGTTTATTTCAACGCTCTGTTTGGTTGCTGAGAAAATTTTCTCGGTAAACAAGCAGAGGTATTGGGTTGTTTTAATTTTTTTAATTTTTGATATTGGGTGATAACTGGGTGTGATTTTTTTGATTGTTTATAGGTATTTTTGAAGTTGAAGATGGCCAGCCATGGCGTAGGTGGTGGTGGTCCTTCAAGACGAAGCATGTCGTTGAATGCCATGCCGAACAAGAAGAAACAACCGTTGGAGAATGGATCCAATGAGGGTTCGCGAAAGTCTTTATCAGCTTCTTCGCGTTCTGCTTCTCTGTATGTGTCCAATTCCACTAGATTTCATATATGCATGTGTGTGGATATTATTATTGGTTTTATCGGTTTCGTTAGGGGGAGGTTGATTGGTGCAAATTTGTTTATCTAATTGTTAAGAAGTTCGAGAAGTGAGGAAAATTTGAAATGTTTTGAAAGCACTTTTTGATAATGGAATGTTATGTATGAATATGGGGGGCAATTCGTGTTTGCATGTTGGGTTTGTCTCGTGGCAACTTATGATTATTCAACTATATGGGTTAACATTAACCCAACAACTTATGATTAGTAGTAATTCAATTGATTTGAATTATGAAAAACCAAACAAATAGATTCTTAATATTAAATTCAAAACTAACAGAGTAATGCATCACAAATAATCATTCAAAACTAAAGCATGTCTCAATATCACAAATAATCAATCAAAATATGTTAAACAAAATAAACCAGAATAGCTAATGTAAGATCCCAACAATCAATTTAAGGAAAATAGATAAAGGTAAAATTAAAAGTAAAGTATGACGGTGATGATGCAATGGTGGCACTGTGGTAGAGAGTTCAAAGATGAAAGTAAAAGATGACGACTAGGGTTTCGAGTGATAGAAAGAAGCGAAAGACGAGGGCAACAGAAGGCTGACGGTGACTAAGAGAATACGGTGAGATTGAGGTTTGAGAGGGAGAGGCGGCCATGGGGCTTGGGAGAATGCAACTAGGAAAAAAAATAAGTTTATATACCTACAGTTTTGATTGTTATATTGGTAAAATAACATTTAGTTAAATGAGTTCCATGAGTGGGACACAAACCCAACACGTTTAATAAATGGGTCAATCATGTCAACCCGAATATGCCACAAACCCGTTAAACCTTAACCCATAACCTGCTAACTTCCTGTCGTGTCGGGTCGTGTTATGTTCGCGAGTTGTGTCAGATTTTGCCACCTGGCCCACCCCCATGTATGAAAACACTTGCAATAATGATAATAATAATAATAATAATAATCTGTTTCATGATTCTTTGTACTTTAGCTATGATGAATTAGCTTGGATGGGGTTTCTGAAAAATGTTCTTAAGAATAGAGGTGAATAGCCATCTTATATTACGCAGTAAATTTGAAACATTAAATATCACACATGTTGTGATGAATTTGAATTCAAGTTAGTTAGTTAGTAGTTATGTATTTGTAGTGTTGTAGGCCCTTAAAGTTGGATGTATCACTTTTTCAATGAATTTTCTATTAGGAAGAGTTATTGTGAGTTCTTTCATGTTTCTGTGTTTATGAGTCAAATCTTGCCAAGAGCCTCGTAGCTCAACTGGCACCTCGTGTGTTTTCAATGGAAACATCTTGGGTTCAAATCCCCCCATCCTCTCTTTTTTGTTTGCCAAACACTTCATGTCCTAAGGCTTTTAGAATTATTGGTACTTTTATTTTGGTCTCAAGAGTTGAATCACTTGTCCTCTTTAACAGCTTAAAATTATTGAGCACACACATTCATGTGTCAAACAAAATGCTTATTGAAAACAAAGCGCTATCATAAGCATACAGATAGACACACACAGCTACATCCACACCAACTCTACACCACCATAAAAGCCAGATGGCTAATAGGTCAACTCAATTTAACTTTTGTAAAATGAAATTCTAGTAATAAAATTTCCGTTTCTCAACAGGGGGCTAACTGTAGAGCGTACTGTGAAACGACTGCGGCTGTCAAAGGCCCTAACAGTACCTGAAAATACAACTCTTCTTGAGGCTTGCCATCGGATGGCTGCTCGTAGAGTTGATGCTTTGTTGCTAACCGACTCCAATGCATTACTTTGTGGAATCCTTACAGACAAGGTATGACTTGAATTCATTGTGCAATCAATTCTCCAAGAAAAGAAGTGTCTTAAATGCTAGGTTTACCTGGATTTTAAAGATTGTAGTGATATGTTTCATTTAACATTTAACTATTTTTTGTGGTTGAAGGATATAACAACTAGGGTTATTGCCCATGAGCTTAACCTTGAGGACACTCCTGTTTCCAAAGTAATGACAAGGAACCCAGTATTCGTTCTTTCTGACACTCTTGCTGTGGAAGCCCTCCAGAAGATGGTGCAAGGTTGATAGTAATTTGAGAGTCACATCCATTATTTTTTCCCTTTGTAACATAGTAAATACTGTTTTATATCTTGCTCTTTGAACATGAGCCTTATCTCTGTCTCTACAGGGAAATTCAGACATTTGCCTGTGGTAGAGAATGGGGAGGTCATTGCTTTACTTGATATAGCAAAGTGTTTATATGATGCTATTGCTCGTCTGGAAAGGGCAGCTGAAAAGGGAAAGGCTATTGTTGCAGCAGTTGAAGGTGTTGAAAAACATTGGGGGACATCTTCTGGTTAGTAGAGTTATGTAGAATACCTTATTATATGGTTGTGTAATAGTTATTTAGATAGTCTCCAGAAAAACAAAATTCATTCTATTATCTTCTGGTTATGTGCAGGTTCCAATACCTTCATAGAGACACTTCGAGAGCGGATGTTTAGGCCATCTTTGTCGACCGTCATTCCAGAGAATTCAAAGTAGGTAATATCTCTTTAATTTTTTATGTGGTTATAATATGGTTATATGGTTATGCAAGCTATTTTGTCAACTATATTCTTAAAAGCAAAAAAGTTGCTTTATTAAACAGATGGTGTCGTCTTTCAGGGTTGCAACAGTTTCCCCAACAGAAACAGTTTTAGTGGCAACTAAGAAGATGCTTGAATTTCGAACAAGCTCTGCAGTTGTGACAATTGATGACAAACCACGGGGAATTATAACGTAAGTCTCTTATTGATAAAGCTGCACTTCACCCTTGAGCAGCCCCCCAAGAAAAAAGTTCACATAACCCGTCAATTATCTGTTTCTTAGAGAAGAATTTTTAAATTTTATCATTGTGATGCATCTTAGTTGCTTTATAATTAATACATGTCATAATTTTTTCATCATACTCTTGTCAGTTCAAGGGATATCTTGATGCGGGTAACAGCACAAAATCTTCCTCCACAGTCCACTTTAGTGGAGAAGGTATTGTTTCTTACATCTGAGAAAATTTATTTGGGCCACTGTCTCAGGAAAAATAGGAACTTTTTACTGTGGGTCTTTTTTCATTGCTAGAAGTTGGAATATCAGCTGCTGCAAAGGGGCACCTAGGCTTTGGTTATAAATTAATAAAAGAATATAACTTGATTCTTGGTGCACCATGCTTTTGATTTACAGGTCATGACTCCAAATCCAGAATGTGCAACGATAGATACACCAATTGTTGATGCACTGCATACAATGCATGATGGGAAGTTTTTGCATATTCCTGTTGTAGACAGAGGTAATACACTTCTGAGTTTAGAACAAAAATGTTTTGTAAAACTAGTGTAGTTTCTGATAACTATTGGTTGATGAATACAGATGGAAAAGTAGTTGCTGTAGTGGATGTACTACAGATCACTCATGCTGCTGTATCCACAGTAAGTCAAGTCTGTACCTTTCTGGGACTACATAATGCTCAATTATTTTTGAGTTAGCACTGTTTGTGTTAATCTTTCATGAATTTATGGGAGAAATGTCCCAATATATGCATACAATCATATTTCAGCATTTTCAAAGAGAACCAAACCCTTAGGAGCACTCATGTCTTTATTGTAGTTTTTATTTGATTATTGTATTTAACTAATAAATTGCAAGTTTTATTGAGGAAACATCGGTTAACTTTTTTTTTTCTTTTTAATTGACCACTATTATAATAAATAGTTTTTTTTTTCTAGGTAAAGGGATTGAGGGACTAGGCCCCTTGAAATTTCCTTCACAAGGGTGCCAATTGGCATAATATATAGTTTTCAATGTTATCCTGAAAGTAACAGATTCACAAATATTCAGCATGTTTAGCCGTCTAGGATGCATTATGATGCCTGACCAGGTGCCATGCGTCTACACGTTTGTCCTAACCTAGAACACGTTGCCTTCACTGTTTAATTTTAAGTACTCTGTTGTGAGAAACAAGGGAGTGCACCACTACTGAATGGTTGATGGTTTAATAGAACCTAGAAATATAGAACTATTCTGCAATCCTACCAATACATGCATAATTACTTATAGTGACTTATCAGGAAGATAATAATGGCAAATTGGCATCATATGCTATTCGCTAAGGTGGCAAGTTATTTCTTTCCTTAGTTAAGAGAATAATATGGCACTAGTTGCCAACAAGTTATGCTCCCATCTTATATGCCGCTTCTTTCACTAAAAGCATGTGTTTGTAATTTTGGAAATTAAATTTCTATTTACTTCCAGTCTCCACCTTTTTTAGTACCCCGTTCTTCTGTTGCCCATATAATTTCAGACTTGGGGTGATTCAGAAATTTTCTTTGAACTGAAAATTTTGGAAGTAATGTTCAGTTATGCATACAAAAGATACTATTTAGCAGGCACCTTTAGAAAATTTCTTGATCAAAATAGATACCAAAGTTGTGCTATGGATTCTCATTTTGAAGAAGCATATGATTCCTTCCACCCCCCCTTTATTGGACTCCTTGAAAAACTGAGTGTTGTGGAGGATAATATGGTTTTTCCATTTTTGTTCACTGACTAGGTTGGGGGTACTGCTGGCATAAGTACTGAAGCAACAAACAGTATGATGCAAAAGTTCTGGGATTCTGCCATGGCCTTAACCTCTAATGAGGATGAAGAAGATGCACGAAGGTTATTTACATGCAATTGTAACATTTTTATTATAATGGTATTATTCTCACGTGGCCATTGATATGTACTGACACATATTTTTTGAAGTCTCAGTGAAGGTTCCTTAAAGTTGGCTTCAGATGGAGGAACAGAGACAGGACGAGCACTTTCCTATCCTTTGTCTGCCCCCCCTAATACATTTGCTTTTAAAATCCAAGATAAGAAGGGCAGGATGCATAGGTTTACTTGCGGTATGTTACTTGCTTTGCTTATCATATAAGGCACCCATGAAATGGTTATAATATGTGGTATTCCATTTTCCATGTGACACACATAGCTTCTGGATCTGATCTTTGTCCCCATTTGGTCCACCTGAGTGACTCACTCGAATAAATGGCTCTGTGTTGGTCCTGAGTTCTGAACTTGGCTGTTGACTACTGTATATATAGCTAGTAACGCTACACTGTTAGAACTATAGTAGTCTGGAGAAAGGACACGGGCTGCTTAATCTTTATGTTTTTTGAATAATGGATAAGGATTTTTGTTTAGGAGATTATCCGCCCTAGTGTTCATTCTCAGCATCTAAATATAGCAATGCACTTATATTTGGTAGTTGACCGGGTTTTGTCTTGTTGCTTGACTTCAGAGACACGTAGTTTGGCAGATCTTATAGCTGCGATCATTCAGAGGGTGGGGGAGGACATTGACCCCCACAAACTACCTCAGATTCTGGTATATTTTAAGATCATCATATTTCATTTTCATTTGGTTGGATTTTTTATTGTCCCTACTCCCAATTTAATGCTAATTGTTAGCCACATTCTGTAGTATGAAGATGAAGACCAGGATAAAGTTGTACTAGCATCAGATAGTGATCTTGCAACTGCTGTGGACCATGCAAGGTCAGCTGGTTGGAAGGTATGATTGATCTGTCTGCTGGTCCTTAATGCAACCATTGGGTGTTATCCTATAGAATGAAAGGACATGTTTATGGAACATTAGAAGATAGTTTAAAATATAGATACCCTTTTCTCTTTGGGAAGGTAGTCTGTACCTGTTTTTTTGGGTGATCTTCAAAAATGGTCCTCTCCATTGGGTTTGAAATGGACATTATCCATTTCATGGCTTAGATTTAGATTCTCATAAATCTATGGGGTACATAGTGCCATGTTGTTTTAAATCTCTTTCCACCAAATATGGAATGAGAATTGAGTTTAATCACGTGGTACAATATTAACTTTTAGATTTGTGAAATACTATATCTCCACTATAAAATGGACTATCTCCATTTCAAACCAAATAATGAGGATTTTGGTCTAATTTTCTCTCTCTAGCATTTTTCATTCCAAGCACAATGGACTCTTTCTCCATAGAAAGGACTTTTGTTTTGTTATAGCTATTCAAACAAACTTTGACATTTGAGTAATTTAAACCTTCCAGGGCTTGAGATTGCATTTAGACTATTCAGGAAAACGTGGTCGTGGAAGAGCTTACAGTTCGGGAACTCTGGACTATGCTGAAACACACGCAGACGCATGGGCTTCTGCATACAGTGCTGTCGCAGCTGGAGCAGCACTTGTTGCTGGGTTAGGCGTAATGACATATATGAAGAGGTCCTAAATATTGTGAAACATGTTAATTCTATAAATGAGTTTTCAAATTTTAGCATGGCTGATTTGATCCTAGACTAGAGGGCCAAAATGGAATTGGTTGTGAGGGCATGTCTTGTGCTTGATACCCGTTCTCGTAGAACCATATACATAATACACGAGGAAAATCATTTTTTTGTGTACTGGCTAAGTGGCTATTGCACTGGTTACATGCGTGACACTTTGGTGGCTTGTGTTCTTATCTTGTCCACCAAGGTATTGCAGCTTCACTGACCCTGGAGAATGCTTATAACAATAAATGGTGACATCAAATCTATACTGTGTTTTAGATTTCTGATATTCTAAATTCTTAACATGTTAGGAAACCATGGATCTCCCCAAAATTTGTAGTAAATTTCACTCTTCACCTTATACTATGCGGTTAGCATTGATCCTCATAGTCTGTTTGGGATTAATCTAATATTAGACTCTGTATTACCTCTTTAATATTTAAGTTTTTGTCACTTCTGCTAGTGTTATAAGTATTTCTCTTTTAACTTTTTTTGACCAATTATATTAAGCAGTGTGGGAAAACCTTCGCAAAGAATATCTAAAGGGGACAACTTCTTAGAATTTGTTTATGGTGGAGGACCCATATCATATGTCTCTTTTTGTTTGAAAGACTTTCTTGGCTTGGGTCTGCAGCATCTCCAACAACATATACTGTTTGGATAGTGAACAATAATATTTAGTTTTTACCTACTTACTTTTTCAAATATACTTTTCAATAGGTTCTCTATTATTTTCTCCATCTCATTTAAATATTATTCTTTTTTTCATTCATTCTTTATTCATTATTTATTCTTTTTTTAACTACACATCTTCCAACGTTTTTTATTTATTTATTTAATAACTGATAATTATAATAGAAGGACAAAACTTATATACAGTACCTTAGATGCTGTTTTTTAGATTTTCATCTTAAAATTTTGCCATGTAACTACTTAACTTAAAAAATATACTTCCATTAATAAGAAAAAAATCACATGACAGAATTTTAAGAGAGGAACTTAAAGAACAACATTTAAATACTGTACCAAAGTCTTACTCATAGTTAAAAATGTTTGAAGTGTGAATGGTAAATGTTACAGTGTTCTCTACTTGTAGAGAAGCACGATAGCAATTCTAATCTAAAAAATGAAGATGGAGAAGGTAGAGAAGCACGATAGCAATTCTAATCTAAAAAATGAAGATGGAGAAGCCGTTGGAGTGAGTTTTTGAGATGTTTTCTCTCTAAAATTGACTTTAAAGAAGCCATTGGAGATGCTCTTATTCCTATTTTTCAATTAGTTGGCAAATACATCAAAGTTTCTTTTAATGAAATCTTTTAAAGATAGAAAAATGTGAAGGAAACACATTTCTATTATTAACTACAGAGGTCCGGTTTTAAATCCAAGGTAACACATTTCATGTGTATGAACTATATAAATAACAAAATGCCGAACATCACAAAATAAAAATAAAAATAAAAATAAATTTGCTAGTGCTATACATGAACTATAGATTGAGCTGCCCTATTTGCATGCATATATATATATATATATGCATGCCCTATTTTTACATGATTTTGTTGGGTTTTGGAATTTGAACTTTGTACTATATATAGTATATAGAGGAACTGAAATCCATTGCTTTATGATATAGACTGTGTCGTGGCTATAGTTACCGCTGTAATAGGGCCTGTATAAAAAAAAATGTGGCTAAAAAACCCTTCAAATGCCGGTATAGACCGTATTTTTTGCAAAGTGCCGCTAAGTCAGCAGTCACAGTAGCATTTTTCAAAAACCCCGTCATAGTTAACCTATAACGGTGTCCAAAAAACACGGTTATAGACCTGTTTTTTTGTAGTGCAGCATGTTTTAGCATTGATGCTGCTGATTTGCTTAATGTCTCGTGATTATGCTATATATGCAGTACTGTTGTAATTGGACATGGTATTTTCTTTTTCTTGGTTATGATAGAATATAATTATGAAGAGTTGATCTATGTGCTTATTTGTCAGACTAATCAAGGGAATACTTGGTATTATGAAGATCATTAGATCTTTGTAACTCCAGTCTGTTGTGAATATGATTACTATTTTATATCCGGGTGGCATAATTTTGACATTCCAAACTGGAAAAGTCCATTGGAGGAAGAATACGTAAGTTGCCATTGGGTTATTGAACACTCATTGCTTTTGAAGCATGAATATTGTGTTCAGAAGTGATCTTTTTATCATTACTTTCTAATATTGAATCAGGTGAAAAAAGTGGGAATTGCATTATTCAAGTTGCCATCAGTTGGCGTGGAACCCCCTCAAGAATATAGGGATATCTAAGAGTCATCACCGAATCTAATAAAAAGGACTCTTCTTCCTTTTCACTTCAACAATTGCATATTTCGAATGCTAATAAGTGTTGTTTGTAAGTGAAATAGCAAGAGAGAAATAGTAAAGAGGGGAGTGTGTAGCAAAGTGTGTGTAATGTTTTAAGTATTAATAAAACTGCTATTTTATTAGTAACTAGTCGCAGACTTATGCATAATTATCTTTTAATTGTGGTATAATATATAATTTATTCTCTAAAATTTGATGAAGATAATTTGTTCTCTTTAAAAATTAAATAATTTCTAAAATTATTTATCATTTTTCTCTCTACTAATATATTATTTTATTATTTTGGCTGTGTTTGATTTATATTACTCCTTTATGAGATGATTCATATTCTTTGAAATTATGTTATATTGTGCTAGGTTTTTTTTTTTTTTTTTTTTTTAAATTTTTTTTTTTTTTATTTTTTTATTTTTTTTATTTTTATGTATGACTAAACTTTTTAAATTTCAAATAAATGGTTCAAATTGCTTATTCTCTTAAAGGAGATTATCATGATATTAATAAAAAATAATAACAAAATTACCTTTTAATATTACTCAAATAATTGATAGACACATTCAAATTAATAGCAAAAATTGTGTTTTGATATAAATTCAAATTCTCACTTTCAAAATAAGACCAAATTATCTTACTCAAACAAAAATCAAACCAAAACTATAAGAGGGAGAGATATTACTTGTGATGGAGAACTAAAAAATATAAGGGCATGGCTTCTGTCTAGTGCCTCCAATACATTGGACCCACTGTGATCATGACACGTGTCTATTTTTGGACACGTGTCATGATCGCAACGAATCTAGTGTCACAAGACATTGAACAAAAGCCAAACCCAAAATATTACATCAAAATGTTTTAAAACTATATACAGTTATAAAAATAAGAACAGAACAACTTCGTTGACTCCTGTGCTTATATATTACTCATTTTGAGCCATTCACCGAAAATGATAATGACAAATGGGCTTTTAAGTTGTAGGGATCAAGTATGTTGAACATGCTTCTTGAATAAAATTCTTTATGAACTACCCTTTGAGAACTCGGGAACCATTTTTTCAGTGAAATTGTACACTTCTATGAGAACTAGGGAACCATTCAAGCGCGCCCGTGCGTGCACACACACACACACACATATATATATATATATATAGCCTTTGAAGTGATTCTATAGGTGACACCAACACAGTTAATTGTAAATATTACAGTACCAAATATTGGTTGCAAGTTAAATGCAAGGTCAAGGAATGCAAGTGTCTTTCACCAAAAAAAGATATGTAATTCAAGTTTAGAAATTAATCTCTTAAAAAAAGGGGGCAAAATTTTTTACTTTTTAAAACTTTTTTGAAATATTGGCTTATATCAAAAGGTAACTTTTTAATTTTTGTTTTGAACCATTCAAAAGGTATTGCACCAAATCTTAATTCGGTTATATCAAAAGCCCTAAATATTGCACCTGATCTCAATCCTGTTAAGTTTGCCTACTAATTAATGAACTCTCTCTCCTCACAAAATGAAAGCTTAATACAGAGTAAGACCTTTTTTATTTGTTTAAAATTGCATGGTCCAGTGGTTAGCACTTGGCATGCAGGATTAGGCAGAATGGGGAGACAAACTTGCAGGGAAAAATAGACGCATGGGCTTCTGCATAGAGTGCTGTTGCAGCAGGAGCAGCACTTGTTGCTGTGTTAGGCGTATTGACATATATGAAGAGGTCCTAAATATTGTGAAACATGTTGATTCTATAAATGAGTTTTCAAATTTTAGCATTGCTGATTTGATCCTAGACTAGAGGGCCAAAATGGAATTGGCTGTGAGGGCATGTCTTGTGCTTGATACCCGTTCTCGTAGAACCATATACATAATACATTAGGAAAATCAATTTTTGTGTACTGGCTAAGTGGCTATTGCACTGGTTCCATGCGTGACACTTTGGTGGCTTGTATTCTTGTCCACCAAGGTATTGCAGCTTCGCTGACCCTGGAGAATGCTTATAGCAATAAATGGTGACATCAAATCAATACCTTTTTTTTTTTTTTTTAATGAACAAAAAAAAAAGGCTCATATGACACAATCTCATTATCTTATCTCACTTAAATCTGAATTCTATGGCGTGGGACCACTGAAGCTGCTTGGGGCTATCTATGTGGGCACAAATTTTAAATTTAAGCGTCACAACTCAAATCACAACCTTTGGACTCACAATGGTGGGCTGTCATCATTTAGTGGTGACATAAAATCTATACTGCGTTTTAGATTTATGATATTCTAAATTATTAACATATTTGTAAACTATGTATCTCTCTCTCTAAAAACAATAAAAATAAAATAAAATAAAAAACCAAATTTTTTTCGAAGTCAATTTCACTCGAACCCACGGTTGGGAATGGGGTATAAAATAAAGTTTGTCTTAAAACTATACTGTTAGTATTGATAGTCATGGTCTGTTTGGGATTTATCTAATATTAGAGTCTCTATTACCTCTTTAATTTATTTTTTTGTCACTTCTACCATTGTTATAAGTGTTTTCTTAAACTTCAAGGGGTTAACTTAGTAGTTTCTATGGCCTCATAATATTTACGAGATTTTGGATTTGAAACTTCTTGCAAACATCTTGAGGCCATCCTCAAGGGATTTCTTCTTGTAATAACACCGTGTGTGTGGGACGGGAGACTGCACATGCTCAAGAAAATAGTTAAATACTTAAGAGGTCTAGATATCTTTTTAATCCAAAAAAAATAAGTGATTTTCTTAACTTTTTTTTGACCAATTATATACCATAAATCAAATTATATTAAGTAGTGTGGGAAACCTACGCAAAGAATATCTAAAAGAGGATAACTTTTAGAATTTGTTAATGGTAGAAGCCCCATGTCTGACGTCCCTTTTTGTTTGAAGACTTGGGTCTTATTCCTAATTTCCTATTGGGAGGCGAATATATCAAAGTTTCTTTAATAAAATCATTTAAGATAGAAAAATGTAAAAGAAGAAAACACATTTTTATTATGGAAATTTTAACGAATGCTCGCTTTTTATATTTCTCATAAAAAGTGGTATTAAAAATTTCCTAATATAGTTTATTAACAACTGCTCTAAGAGTATCTATTAACATAACTTTTTATTATTACTTCGGAGGTCCAATTTTAATCCAAAGCAATACATTTCACGTGCATGAACTATATAAATAACAAAATGCCAAAAAAAAATTTTAATAATAAAAAAAAATTTGCTTGTGCTATGCACTGCTCTATTTTCATTTTTTTTTTTTTTGAGAAACTTGATAGAGTTTCAACTTATAACATTCGCTTATGAAAACGTCAAACAATTTTTAGTATAAGTGGAAATTAAACCCTAAATCTTTTATCAACCATCAAAGACTTTGTAGTTAAGCTAACTAAAATTCTTGCATAAATTAATTGCAATTTTTTTCTTTTTTTTTTGGGAGAATCATTAATTACAACAAATTGAGTTAAGGATGGGGCTTTTATGGAAAATTTGGACTTACTTGGCAGAGTTTTGACGTATATATATAAGGAGTTATGGACAAACCCCAATAGGGCCTTCCACCCCATCAGGGTTGGATTGTGATTCAAATTCATGCACACGTTGTCGGTGTGTGGGCTCCATTAGGCCATGTCCACTTATTTTCCATCTTATCTTGCAGAGTTTTGACGTATATATATACAAGGAGTTATGGACAAACCCCAATCTGGGCCTTCCACCCCATCAGGGTTGGATTGCGATTCAAATTCCAGCACACATTGTCGGTGTGTGGGCTCCATTGGGCCATGTCCACTTATTTTCCATCTTATCTTTTTTCTTTTCTTTTTTTTTTTTTTTTTTTTGTGGGGGTGGAATAATTTAGTCAATTTACCTTTCTTCTTGACACTTTGTGTAGAAAATTTTGACTCTGTCCCTCCCGACTTTAATACTTCATGCCTTTATTTTTAGTGTTCAAATCCACATTTTCATTGANAATAACACTCAGATTGTTTGTTTTAATGAAAATTTTATGTGAAGATAATTTTTCATATTTTTTAGTGTTTGGTATCATAAAAAAATAGTAAAAGAAAAATTATTTTTGGTCAATAGAAAAAGTATGACTTATTTCTAACGGTTTTTTTTTAATAAATTTTTTTGGAAAACAATTCCAAACATTAAAAAAATAAAATAGTTTTATCGAAAATACTTTTTAGAAAATGACTCATTTTCTTAAAAACATTATCACCAAAACAAATCTAAAATGATCCAAACTTAAAACAAATTATACAAGATTCACGTGCAGGTCCATTTAGATACAACTTATTGTTGCTGAAAACTGATTGTTACTGAAAACACTGTAATAAAATAATTTTTAAATGTATGAATAGTACCGTAAGACCTATTTTTAATATATTTTAATGCGTGTACAGTGTATGCACAATGCATACACTATTCATGAACAATAAATATTATCTCTCAAAGTCAACAAATGCGGGCAAAAAAAAAAAAAAGAGAAAACGCGCTTTGAAAACGCAAACGCTGGATTAATTGCTATCCAAACCCACACTATATATATATATTCATTGCATAAGCTTGGTTTTTGATATCTCTCTCACACACAGCTATGGGCGTGGATTCTTGGGTTTCTAGCCCTTTGTTCAACAATATGATCATAGCTTTGTCCATCAACATCATCATAGTTTCTCTCTTCTCTACACTCCCAAATGTGGTGAATTCAAAATCTGTGCTATCCAGACAACAAGAAGATCAGTGGTACTATGGGAAATTATTGTGTACTCCTTGAGTACCATAAATGTGTACTCCTTTCTTCTTACATGAATAGTGAGTTTCACTAATTAAATTTATGATGGGACCCATCATTCATATGAGAGGAAGAATTACGCATTTATGGTACTCTAGGAGTATATAATAATTTTCCAGTTCAAACATTTGTCGCCCCACTTTCGTGGGCTTTATCAATACAACAACCACACTTGAGTGGGAAGGTGGTTGTTTCAGGGACAACAAGGCTCAGTTGGAGTTGCAAGACACGCAAAATGGTGTTGCCACTGTTTCCCTCCAGGTCTGCATATCCAATTAGTTACTATTTTTACATGGTTTTGTTGGGTTTTGGAATTTGAACTTTGCACTATAGTATATAGAGGAATTGAAATCCATTATTTTATGATATAGACTCTGTGTGGTGGACTGTAACAGGGTCTGTATAAAAGAACGCGGCTAAAAACCCTTAAAAAGCTGGTATAGACAATTTCTTTTTCTGCAAAAACGCGGTTATAGACTCCTTTTTTTTTTTTTTTTGGTAGTGTAATTGCAACATGTTTTAGCATTGTCTCATGATTATTCTATATATGCAGCATTGTATTTGGACATGCATGGTATTTTCTTTTTTCTTGGTTATAATAGAATATAATTCTAAGAGTTGTTTATCTATGTGCTTTTTTTGTCAGACACAGGGGCGGCCCAACAAATTTGGAGGCCTAAGGCGATATATTTAAATGGGGTCTTTTTGTTATTACTTAAATAATATTTAACTAGAATTTAATATCATATTTTATAACAAAAATCTATTCCTTTTATTTTATAATATGCTCTCTTTTTTTTTGGGAAAAATGCTAAAGTTATAACAAATTTTACTAAAAAAACTTTCAAAAGATGTCAAAATGAATGCGATTATTAGTGACATGTCAAGAAGAAAATAAACAAGTATTTGAATGAATGATGTAAGGGGTATTAAAAATTTACAACATGAGGCTTACAAAGATGTATCATTAATCACAAAAAATAATTCAAAAATTCATTTAATAGGTTATTAGCATCCACATATCATATTAATTGTCACATTAATTTATAAAGTTTTCAAGTTAAATTAATAATATTTCTAATATTTCCTATCTGAATTATTTCTTGCGATTAGTAACACATATATTTATAAAGGAAAATGCTAGAAATACAAATTATCTTACAAAAACTTTTACAAATTGATAATGTGGTGAATGATTATAAAAAAGAAATGATGCTATTGGTGGGCCCAGATGAGAACTAATAAGAAATTGGCCATAACAACAGTTTGTAAAATTGTTGTTAAATAGTTTGTGAGGGGATAACAAAATTGATCATCTCTGGTTCGTCCATAGGGATCGTCCATGGGTATTGATTAGCTAAATAAACCTCAGACCATCTAGACGAAAAAGTTGTTCATGTGTAAAGCGTATGAACGACCACACAACATCAATCTATATACAAAGAGCCGTCCATGGGCAAAGCACACGGACGACCACATAACACTTGGCAAATTCTGGAGTGGTTAATCAACCCGTGTTCATCGCCACCAATTTCTCCTAAGTCTATAACTTCCATTAGTGGTTGCAACTTCTATAGCCGTTGAAGTAGTTATTTCCGGAATTCCTGATTTCCACGAATCTTGGGGAAGTTACTAAACCAAATAACTGGTCTAAGGCTGTCTATATAAGAACCGGTCTGAATCAAGCAAAGGTAAGGACATTCTGGTATTTTACTCCTAAAAAGTTGGTACTCCATTCTTGTGAGAAACTAACTTAGCCATCGAAAGGTGTTAGGTCGGTCCACCCCGGTCTCCTTTGATAGTGTGTTCATTCTTGTAGGCCTTCGCCACAACCTTCAGCCCATCGAAGCCAAAGCATTCAGCCTACTGATTCTATTCAGCATCAGTTGGCGCCGTCTGTGGGAAAAAGAAAACTTCAAGTTTGGCAGTTTATCTTTCTCCGACAAAAGGTTGTATGGTTCGGACAAGATCAAGGGCCACTAGCCTAGGCCACCAAGAGAGTAGGGATGCTTCTAGCCATCCTAATCGAGATCGCCAATCAGCATCTGTCACGCAACCGCCTTTCATCCAATATATACAGTCCATGGCAACTGCCATGACAGAGTTAACTTGTTAGAACCAAGAGTTGACTAGGGAGATAGAGAGGCAGCGCCGTGAAGGATATGCTGAAGGACAAGCCCAGAGTCAAGAAGATAGAGGGGGAAATGCTGAGCCCGAGACTCAATCAAGGGGCACCACTTCGTGAAGGGTGCTACACTTGGAGAAGGAGATGGATCATATGAGAAAGGTTATGGACGAGATGAAGGAGAACACGAGAAGATCAAATCCCATAGAGGATTTGGTTCACCAAATAGATTCCCTTTTCACGGCTTCCATCATTGGCCATCGCTTGCCTCTAAAGTTCAAAATGCCTTCCTTGGATTCATATGATGGAACACGTGATCCTTTTGATCATATTGCTACTTTCAAGACAACCATGCATCTTCAAGGAGTCCCAGACGAGATTATGTGTAGAGCTTTCCCTACCACCCTTAAAGGACCAGCGCGAGTATGGTTTAGCAAGATACCTCCAAGCACAGTCAGTTCTTTTGAAGAGTTGAGTAAGTTGTTCGTCAACATTTTCATCGGAGGACAAAAGTACAAGCAATCCTCATCCAGTCTTTTAACTATAGAACAAAGAGAGAATGAAAGTCTGTGGTCTTTCATTACTCGTTTCAACAGGGAAGCACTGATAGTGGATAAGGTGGATGACAAGCTATTGTTGGCAACCTTCCACAATGGGGTTAACTCGGATTTATTAATTCACAAGCTTTATGAGAAAGAACCTCAGTCCATGGCTGAATTCATCCATTCATCCCAAAACTTTATGAATGCAGAAGATGCAATCATCGCTAAGAAGAGGAAGAGAGCTGAAAGAATGGAAGCGAACCCCACTCGTCACTCTAAACAAGGGCCTCGTCCAAAGAAGAGACGAACGGAAGATAAGAAAGACCGAGACAATAGGAAGGTAAGTCCTTTAGTAAGGAATAAGAATTATACACTCTTAAATGCCCCACTCGATCAGGTGCTCATGCAAATCAAGGATGATCCTTCTTTGAAGTGGCCAGAGAAGATGAAAAGAGATCCTAACAAGCGCAATAAGAATAAACATTGTCGCTTCCATAGAGATCATGGGCATGACACGGACGAGTGTTTTGACTTGAAACAGTAGATCGAGAACCTCATTAGACAAGGGAAATTGAGGCACTTCGTTGAAAGGGATCATAAATATGAGAAGTTGAAGAGGAAGATAGAAGAATCATTACGACCCCCGCTTGGAGAGATAAGGGTCATCATAGGAGGGACTTCTACATAACAATCTTTTAGATCAAAGAAGACATATCTCAAAGTGGTGCAAATCGTCCAACTTTCTAGACGATCCCCAAGGACGAAGGAGACAGACGAGCCAACTATTTCTTTCACGGACGAGGAAGCTGAAAGAATCCATCATCCACATGACGATGCAATTGTCATTACCTTACTCATTGCAGATTACACAACCAGGAAGGTGTTGGTGGATAACGGAAGCTCAGCGGATATATTGTATTATCCTGCCTTCCAGCAGATGAGGCTTAGACGAGATCAACTTCGTCCAGCATCTTCACCACTAATAGGATTTGGAGGAATGAAAATGCAGCTCGCGGGCACCATTACATTGCCTATAGTGGTGGGATCATACCCATAGCAGATAACTAAGGAAGTGAATTTTCTTGTGGTGGATTGTTCATCCTCATACAATGCCATCATTGGAAGGCCAACCTTAAATAGTTGGAAGGTAGTAACATCTACCTACCACCTATCAGTCAAATTTTCTACGGAGTATGGGATAGGACAAGTACAAGGAGATCAGTTGGCAGCTAGAGAATGTTATCCAGCCATGTTGGCTTTGGATGAGCAGGTGCAGACTATGAGTATAGAAGAGAGAAGAGTTGTCGCGGAACCTACTGAATTATTGGAAGATGTTTTATTACAAGAAAGTGATTCTAAAAAGTTCACTAGAATTGGAACAATCATGAAGGAGAAGGCAAAAAAAGACCTCGTCTAGTTTCTGAGGAATAGTATCAATGTTTTTGCATGGAGTCATGACGACATGCCAGGTATTGATCCAAGTGTAATTACTCATTGATTGAATGTGTTCCCCTTTTTTAAGCCTGTTCGTCAAAATAAGAGGGTGTTCGCTCCTGAACGAGATAAGGCTATTAAGGAAGAGGTTCAGAAACTAACCATCGTACAGTTTATCTTGGAAGTCTATTACCTAGATTGGTTAGCGAATGTAATGATAGTGAAGAAGGCAAATGGTAAGTGGAGGATGTGCGTAGATGTTGACACCCCATTTTGCAACCTGTGTTTAACCACGCATGGAGGGTAAAAGGGTAATTTTGCCTTGGAAATATGCATCTTGATTCTAGCCATTAGATCCTTGGACTCATTTCACCAAAATGATCTTGATGTTATAACGATCAAATCAACTGGTCATAAGCCCTAATCAGACCACCATATTGAAAGTTATCATCAAATAAAGTTTTAATGGCTAAGATGTACTATCACAAATTGAGTCGAACTATATATGATTATGAACAATATATTTTAATTGGTTATAGGAGTGATCAATTTGAGATCAATGATGTGTCATAATTTGATTAGTTAGGACTACATTTTATAGTGAGATTGCATACACCTAATTAATTAGATAGTTAAACATTAATTATGCAATGAGTAATTTGTGTAATTATCTTTTAATTAGAGTAAATTTGGAACCAATTTAGTCTGAAATAGGAGTGATTGGAGCCATTTAATGTTAATTGGGAGCTAATTCGGGACCTATTAATGTTAATTGTGCTGAAACCATTTTCTATCAAATGACCTCTGCTCACCATTTCATCAATATCTCTCAAAATATTTTGAATCTGTGAATGAGGTTAATTTTTCCAAAAACTAGACATCCGGGGCTTCAATTTGAGCATAATAACGAGGCAATTCCTAGTAGAATTGAGTCAGATATGATTTTTCGAAGTTGGCTCTACAAGCTGTTACAGCAGCTATGGAAAAACCGAATTTTGGCTTGCTCCCCACTCCCACCAATCTCTCCATTTAATGCATTAGATTTTTCCCAAGGCTAAAATGAGGTCTAGGTTTATAATCCTTGTCAACCCTCATTAAATAGTCTTCCATTGATATTCCCTTCACCACTACTATATAAACCTTTCCTCTCCTTCATTCTAGAGGACACAAAAAAATCCCCCTCTCTTCTCCTCTCTTGAGTTCTAGTGAAGTTGAGTAGTCTTGTCATATCTTAGTCTTCTTGAGACTCAAGGTATTGAGTGAGACTCACTCTCCCTCTCTTAGTTCTTCTTTTCTTCACCTTTAGGACCTTCACCAAGAGTCTCCTCCTCCACCATATGGATCTTGCATGAAAGTATAATCCCTTTCCCTAACTTGTTTATTGTATTGTCATGATGAGAATTTAGGATTAAAGCATGATAGTGATTATTTAAATTCTCTTGAATATGTTTGAATGTTCTTAAATGTTCTTATGCGTTCTTTACATGTTCTTGGTTGTTCATCACATATTCATGCATATCACTAGTTTTGATCTTAAATCTACATCAAAAATATGAAAAACGTATTTGTTTCATAATTCTTTCTATCACCATCCACACACATTCACTAGAATTTTATTTTTCAATCCAAATGCAATATTTAATAAATTGAATTAGGGTTTATCACATACACACACATTGAATTCAACATGTAAATTGATTGACATATTAGATGATATGATATGATTGTTGGCCACCATAGTCTTGAAGACCGGTTTCACCAGGCAAGGTGGGTGCCTAACACCTTCCCACCTTGTAACATAGACTCCGAACTTAGATCAAGGGTTAGTAGATCAAATGCTTATCCATGTAATTTTCAATTTTTAGATTGTAACTAGGAAACAAAGCCATGTACTTTATCTTAGATTGTATCTAGGACCAAAGCCATGTAATTTTCCTATGATCAATGTAAATTCAAATTTCAAATTAATAAATTTATATTTCTCATAAAAAGTGGTATTAAAAAATTTCTTAATATAGTTTATTAACAACTGCTCTAAAGTATCTATTAACATGAACCTTTTATTATTACTTCGGAGGTCCAATTTTAATCCAAACAATACATTTCACGTGATGAACTATATAAATAACAAAATGCCAAAAAAAATTTTAATAATAAAAAAAAATTTGCTTGTGCTATGCACTGCCCTATTTTCTTTTTTTTTTTTTGAGAAACTTGATAGAGTTTCAACTATAGCATTCGCTTATGAAAAGTCAAAAGTTTTTAGTATAAGCGGAAATTAAACCCTAAATTTTTATTCAACCATCAAAGACTTTGTAGTTGAGCTAACTAAAATTCTTGCATAAATTAATTGCAATTTTTTTCCTTTTTTTTTGGAGAATCATTAATTACAACAAATTGAGTTAAGGATGGGCTTTTATGGAAAATTTGGACTTACTTGGCAGAGTTTTGACGTATATATAAGGAGTTATGGACAAACCCCAATACGGGCCTTCCACCCCATCAGGGTTGGATTGCGATTCAAATTCTGCACACTTGTCGGTGTGGGCTCCATTAGGCCATGTCCACTTATTTTCCATCTTATCTTGCAGAGTTTTGACGTGTATATATAAAGGAGTTATGGACAAACCCCAATCTGGGCCTTCCACCCCATCAGGGTTGGATTGCGATTCAAATTCCAGCACACATTGTCGGTGTGTGGGCTCCATTGGGCCATGTCCACTTATTTTCCATCTTATCTTTCTTTTTCTTTTCTTTTTTTTTTTTTTTTTGTATTTAGTCAATTTACCTTTCTTCTTGACACTTTTGTGTAGAAAATTTTGACTCTGTCCCTCCCGACTTTAATACTTCATGCCTTTATTTTTAGTGTTCAAATCCACATCTTTCATTGTAAAAAGATATCTGAATATGTCAAAGAATAACACTCAGATTGTTTGTTTAATAAATTTTATGTGAAGAGTAATTTTTCATATTTTTAGTGTTTGGTATCATAAAAAAATAGTAAAAGAAAAATTTTTTGGTCAATAGAAAAAGTATGACTTATTTCTAACGTTTTTTTTAATAAATTTTTTGGAAAACAATTCCAAACATTAAAAAAATAAAATAGTTTTATCGAAAATATTTTTAGAAAATGACTCATTTTCTTAAAAACATTATCACCAAAACAAATCTAAAATGATCCAAACTTAAAAAAATATACAAGTTCACGTGCAGGTCCTTTAGATACAACTTATTGTTGCTGAAAATGATTGTTACTGAAAACACTGTAAAATAATTTTTTAATGTATGAATAGTACCGTAAGACCTATTTTTAATATATTTTAATGCGTGTACAGTGTATGCAATGATACACTATTCATGAACATAAATATTATCTCTCAAAGTCAACAAATGCGGGAAAAAAAAAAAAAAAAAGAAAACGCAACGCTGGATTAATTGCTATCCAAACCCACATTATATATATATATATATATATATATATATATATATATATATTCATTGCATAAGCTTGGTTTTTGATATCTCTCTCACACACAGCTATGGGCGTGGATTCTTGGATTTCTAGCCCTTTGTTCAACAATATGATCATAGCTTTGTCCATCAACATCATCATAGTTTCTTTCTTCTCTACACTCCCAAATGTGGTGAATTCAAAATCTGTGCTATCCAGACAATAAGAAGATCAATGGTACTATGGGAAATTATTGTGTACTCCTTGAGTACCATAAATGTTACTTATTTCTTCTTACATGAATAGTGGGTCTCACTAATTAAATTTATGGTGGGACCTATCATTCATATGAGAGGAGGAACTACACATTTATGGTACTCCAGGAGTATATAATAACTTTCCAGTTCAAATGCTTATCGCCCCACTTTCGTGGGCTTTATCAATACAACAACCACGCTTGAGTGGGAAGGCGGTTGCTTCAGGGACAACAAGGCTCGGTTGGAGTTGCAAGACACACGAAATGGTGTTGCCACCATTTCCCTCCAGGTCTGCATATCCAATTAGTTACTATTTTTACATGGTTTTGTTGGGTTTTGGAATTTGAACTTTGCACTATAGTATATAGAGGAATTGAAATCCATTATTTTATGATATACTCTGTGTGGTGGACTATAACAGGGTCTATATAAAAGAACACGGCTAAAAACCCTTAAAACGCTGGTATAGACAATTTTTTTTTTCTTTTTTGCAGAAACGCAGTTATAAACTCTTTTTTTTTTTTTTTTGGTAGTGTAATTGCAACATGTTTAGCATTGTCTCATGATTATTCTATATATGCAGCGTTGTATTTGGACATGCATGGTATTTTCTTTTTTCTTGGTTATAATAGAATATGATTCTAAGAGTTGTTTATCTATGTGCTTTTTTTGTCAGACACAGGGGCGGCCCAACAAATTTGAAGGTCTAAGGTGATATATTTAAATGGGGTCTTTTTGTTATTACTTAAATAATATTTAACTAGAATTTAATATCATAATTATTTTATAACAAAAATTTATTCCTTTTATTTTATAATATGCTTTCATTTTTTTGGGAAAAATGCTAAAGTTATAACAAATTTTACTAAAACAACTTTCAAAAGATGTCAAAATGAATGCGATTATTAGTGACACGTCAAGAAGATAATAAACAAGTATTTGAATAAATGATGTTAAGAGATATTATAAATTTACAACATGAGGCTTACAAAGATGTATCATTAATCACAAAAAATAATTCAAAAATGCATTTAATAGGTTATTAGCATCCACATATCATACTAATTGTCACATTAATTTATAAAGTTTTCAAGTTAAATTAATAATATTTCTAGCATTTTTCTATCTTAATTATTTCTTGCGATTAGTAACACATATATTTATAAGGGAAAATGCTAGAAATACAAATTATCTTACAAAAACTTTTACAAACTGATAATGTGGTGAATGATTATAAAAAAAATGATACTATTGGTGGGCCCAAATGAGAACTAATAAGAAGCTGGCCACAACAACAGTTTGTAAAACTGTTGTTAAACAGTTTGTGATGGGATAGCAAAATTGACCATCTCTGGTTCGTCCATAGGGATTGTCCATGGGTATTGATTAGCTAAATAAACCTCAGACCATCTAGACGAAAAAGTCATTCATGTGCAAAGCGTATGGACGACCACACAACATCAATCTATATACAAAGAGCCGTCCATGGGCAAAGCACACGGACGACCACATAACACTTGGCAAATTCTGTAGTGGTTAATCAACTCGTGTTCATCGCCACCAATTTCTCATAAGTTTATAACTTCCATTAGCAGTTGCAACTTCTATAGCCGTTGAAGAAGTTATTTCCGGAATTCTTGATTTCCACGAATCTTGGGGAAGTTACTAAACCAAATAACTGCTCTAATGCTGTCTATATAAGAACTGGTCTGAATCAAGCAAAGGTAAGGACATTCTAATATTTTACTCCTAAAAAGTTGGAACTCCATTCTTGTGAGAAACTAACTTAGCCATCGGAAGGTGTTAGGTCGGTCCACCCCGGTCTCCTTTGATAGTGTATTCATTCTTGTAGGCCTTCGCTACAACCTTCAGCCCATCGAAGCCAAAGCGTTCAGTCTACTTATTCTGTTAGGTCGGTCCACCCTGATCTTCTTTGATAGCAAGTTCATTCTTGTAGGCCTTCGCCACAATCTTCAGCCCATTGAAGCCAAAGTGTTCAGCTTACTAATTCTATTCAGCATCAATTGGCACCGTTTGTAGGAAAAAGAAAACTTCAAGTTTGGCAGTTTATCTTTCTCCAACAAAAGGTTGTATGGTTCGGACAAGATGAAGGGCCACTAGCCCAGGCCACTAAGAGAGTGGGGATGCTTCTAGCCATCCCAACTGAGATCGCCAATCAGCGCCTGTCACTCAACTGCCTTTCATCCAATATATACAGTCCATGGCAATTGCCATGACAGAGTTAACACGTCAGAACCAAGAGTTGACTAAGGAGATAGAGAGGCAGCGCCGTGAAGGATATGCTGAAGGACAAGCCCAAAGTCAAGAAGATAGAGGGGGAAATGCTGAGCCCGAGACTCAATCAAGGGGCACCACTTCGTGAAGGGTGCTACACTTGGAGAATGAGATGGATCATATGAGAAAGGTTATGGATGAGATGAGGGAGAACATGAGAAGATCAAATCTCGTAGAGGATTTGGTTCACCAAACAGATTCCCCTTTCACGGCTTCCATCAATGGCCATCCCTTGCCTCTAAAGTTTAAAATGCCTTCCTTGGATTCATATGATGGAACACGTGATCCTTTTGATCATATTGCTACTTTCAAGACAACCATGTATCTTCAAGGAGTCCCAAACTAGATTATGTGTAGGGCTTTCCCTACCACCCTTAAAGGACCAACGCAAGTGTGGTTTAGCAAGATACCTCCAAGTACAGTCAGTTCTTTTGAAGAGTTGAGTAAGTTGTTCGTCAACAACTTCATCGGAGGACAAAAGCACAAGCAATCCTCGTCCAGTCTTTTAACTATAGAATAAGGGGAGAATGAAAGTCTGTGGTCTTTCATCACTCGTTTTAACAGGCAAGCACTGATAGTGGATGAGGTGGACGACAAGCTATTGTTGGCAGCCTTCCACAATGGGGTTAACTCGGATTTATTCATTCATAAGCTTTATGAGAAAGAACCTCAGTCCATGGCTGAATTCGTCCATTCAGCCTAAAATTTTATGAATGCAGAAGATGCAATCATCGTTAAGAAGAGGAAGAGAGCTAAAAAAATGGAAGCGAACCCCACTCGTCACTCTGAACAAAGGCCTCGTCCAAAGAAGAGATGAACGGAAGATAAGAAAGACCGAGACAATAGGAAGGTAGGTCCTTCACTAAGGAATTAGAATTATACACTCTTAAATGCCCCCACTCGATCAGGTGCTCATGCAAATTAAGGATGATCCTTCCTTGAAATGGCCAGAGAAGATGAAAGAAGATCCTAACAAGCACAATAAGAATAAATATTGTCGCTTCCATAGAGACCATGGGCATGACACGGACGAGTGTTTTGACTTAAAACAGTAGATTGAGAATCTCATTAGGCAAGAGAAATTGAGGCACTTCGTTGGAAGGGATCATAAAGATGAGAAGTTGAAGGGAAAGATAGAAGAATCATTACGACCCCCACTTGGAGAGATAAGGGTTATCATAGGAGGGACTTCTACAAGATAATCTTCCAGATCAAAGAAGACATATCTCAAAGTGGTGCAAATCGTCCAACTTTTTAGACGATCCCTAAGGATGAAGGAGACAGACGAGCCAACTATTTCTTTCATGGACGAGAAAGCTGAAAGAATCCATCATCCACATGATGATGCAATTGTCATTACCCTGCTCATTGCAGATTACACAACTAGGAAGGTGTGGGTGGATAATGGAAGCTCAGCGGATATATTGTATTATCCCGCCTTCCAATAGATAAGGCTTGGACGAGATTAACATCGTCCAGCATGTTCACCACTGATAGGATTTGGAGGAATGAAAGTGCAGCCCGTGGGCACCATTACATTGCCTATAATGGTGGGATCATACCCATAGCAGATAACTAAGGAAGTGAATTTTCTTGTGGTAGATTGTTCATCCTCATACAATGCCATCATTGGAAGGCCAACCTTAAATAGTTGGAAGGTAGTAACATCTACCTACCACCTATCAGTCAAATTCTCTACGGAGTATGGAATAGGACAAGCACAAGGAGATCAGTTGGCAGCCAGAGAATGTTATCTAGCCATGTTGGCTTTGGATGAGTAGGTGCAGACTATGAGTATAGAAGAGAGAAGAGTTGTCGCGGAATCTACTGAATTATTGGAAGATGTTTTATTACAAGAAAGTGATCCTAAGAAGTTCACTAGAATTGGAACAAGCATGAAAGAGAAGGCAAAAAAAGATCTCGTCCAGTTTCTGAGGAATAGTATCGATGTTTTTGCATGGAGTCATGACGACATGCTAGGTATTGATCCAAGTATAATTACTCATTGATTGAATGTATTCCCCTCTTTTAAACCTGTTTGTCAAAAGAAGAGGGTGTTCGCTCCTGAACGAGATAAGGCTATTAAGGAAGAGGTTTAGAAACTAACCATAGTACAGTTTATCTGGGAAGTCTATTGCCCAGATTGGTTAGCGAATGTAGTGATAGTGAAGAAGACAAATGGCAAGTGGAGGATGTGCGTAGACTTCACTGACTTGAACAAGGCTTGCCCTAAGGATAGTTATCCTTTGTCACACATTGATCAATTGGTTGAGTCTATAGCCGGCCATCAGCTGTTGAGCTTCATGGATGCCTTCTCTGGATATAATCAAATAAAGATGAACGAGGCTGACCAAGAAAAGACCTCCTTTATTACCAGTCAAGATTTGTTATGTTATAAGGTGATGCCCTTTGGTCTGAAGAACGCAGCGGTGACTTATCAAAGGTTGGTGAATCATATGTTCCGTCCTCATATAGGACGGAATGTGAAAGTGTACGTCGACGACATGCTTGTAAAGAGCTTGGACGAGGGAAGCCATTTGGACAATTTTCTGGAAACCTTTGAAACACTTAGGCAATATAAGATGAAGTTGAACCCAAGTAAATGCGCATTCGAAGTATCATCAAGAAATTTTTTGGGATTCATGGTTTCACAGAGAGGTATTGAAGCAAATTCAGACAAAATCCAAGCAATATTAAACATGGAACCACCGAAGAACATCAAGGAAGTCCAATCCCTCACTGGACGGGTTGCAGCTCTAAACAAGTTTGTTTCAAAAGCCACAGATAAGTGTTTTCTCTTTTTCAAAATTCTCAGGAAGGCATTCGAATGGACGAACGACTGTCTAAAGGCCTTCCAAGATCTAAAGAACTATCTTACCACGACTCCATTGTTAAGTCCATATGTGCCAGGAGAAGAATTATATCTATACTTAGTAGTGTCCTCGCATGCCGTGAGTTTAGCATTGATCAGGGAGGAAGAAAAGATGCAAAAGCATGTGTATTACACTAACCGAGCACTGAGAGGGGCAAAAGGAAGGTACCCACTGATAGAGAAGTTAGCCTTTGCACTAACAACAGCTTCTAGGAAGTTAAGACACTACTTCCAAGTTCATGTCATCAATGTCATGACAGACTATCCACTCAATAAGGCAATGAACAAACTAGAAGTTGCAGGACGACTAATCCAATGGGCAGTTGAGTTCAGTGAATTTGACATTTGGTACCAATCGAGGAATGCAATAAAGGCTCAAGCCCTGACAGATTTCATTGCAGAGTTCACTTTAAGTTATGACGACTTAGATGAAAGAGATAATAAAAAATGGGTCATCCATATAGATGGATCGTTTACATTGCATGCAGGAGGTATAGGAGTTGTTTTATAGTCATCAAAAGGAGATAAAGTGAAGCACAAGGTTTGCTTGTAGTACCAAACAACTAACAATGAAGTGGAGTATGAAGCCCTTCTTAAAGGGTTGGAGTTGGTTAAATTAATAGAAGCAGATTTAATACTTGTCTTAGGAGACTCTTAGTTGGTTATAGGCCAAGTAAATAGGACATGTGAAGCCAAGGAAGACAGAATGAAAAGATATTTAAAGAAGGTGGTATGTCTTATGAAGAAATTCAAAGAAGCTGATTTCGTTCAAATCCCAAGGGAAGAGAACATAGAAGTAGATACTCTAGCAAAGGAAGCCTTTATGAACAAAGCAAAAGAAGAGTTCGATGAAGCACAATATATGCGAAGCATAGACCTCCCAGAAGTGTTATAAATAGAAGGTGAAGAAAATTGGATGATCCCGATAGTATCATACCTGAAGGACAGAAGGCTTCCAGAGGGGAAGGATGAAGTCAGAAAACTTAGAGTTAAATCAGCAAAGTATATCCTTATGGACGAGGTACTATACAAAAGAGGTTTTTCCTAGCCATACCTAAGGTGTTTAGCTACAGACGAGGCAAATTACGTGTTGAGGGAAATTCATGAAGGGGCATGTGGAAATCACTCAAGAGCCAGATCACTTGTCCATAAGGTCGTCCATGTAGGATATTATTGGCCAACCATCCAAGCTGATACTAAGGCATATGTCAGGATATGCGATCAATGTCAACGTTTTAGTAATGTTCCTAGATAGTCGTTAAAGTATCTCACTCCAATGATGGCCCCTTGCCCATTTGCATAATGGGGTTTGAATATATTAGGCCTCTTTCCAACTGGAACTAGACAGATGAAGTTTTTGGTGATAGGAATAGATTATTTTACTAAATGGGTGGAAATTGAACCCTTAGCAAAAATTACGCAGCAGAATGTCAAAAACTTTGTCTGGAAGAGTATTGTGTGCAGATTTGGAGTACTAAGTGTACTAGTATCTGATAATGGACGACAGTTCGACAACACATCCTTCAGGAAATTTTGTGAGCAACTGGGAATCAAGAATCATTATTTTTCACCCTCCCACCCACAGACCAATGAACAAGCAGAAGTGGCAAACTGATCCTTATTAAAAATCATCAAGACTCGGCTTGAAGGGGCAAATAAAGTATGGCTAGATGAATTACCGGGTGTTTTTAGGCTTACAGAACAACAACGAGGACCCCCACTGGGGAAACTCCTTTTAAACTAGCTTATGGGAATGAAACAATCATACCTATAGAAGTACACATGGCCAGCCATAGGGTGATGAAATATTAAGATGAAGAAAAAAAATAGCAGATTCATCTTAACCTCAATCTTATAGACGAGGTTAGGATGGAAGCAGAGCAGAGAACAACAAGATACAAAAATCTCATGGCAAAGCAGTATGATGCCATGGTGAAACCTAGGCGCTTCAACATTGGGGATCTCGTCCTAAAAAGGATTTCTTTGGCCACCAAAAACCAGGCCCACGAGAAACTGGGACCAAATTAGGGAGGACCTTATAGGGTTATCAACTACAAGAGGCAAGGATCCTACTACTTGGAAGCCCTGGATGGAAGGAAGCTGGAACACCCTTGGAATGTTGAACACCTAAGAAGGTACTATCAATAAAAGGTGATCACGAATGAACATTGCTGCAGGACGAATACCATGGATGTTTGAAGTAATTTATTGCTTGAAGTGTTATTTTCTTATGTTTGCTTATTACTACTTACTATGTGTTTTAGATATGTAAGTGTTTTGTGTTACTTATGGACAAATTTGTGTTGTATAAGTATTTTTAATTCCCTAAGGGCAATAGCTCTTAAGCATGTGCCATGCCTGTAGACGAATAATTACATGGTGTGGATTTCCAAATATATATATATATATGTGATGTATTTTCAAGTATATGTATGATTGTATGGGAATCTTTCATTTCTATGATTTCATTCAAAATAATCTACAGAAGACAAACAACCAAAGACGAATAAAATCCTTGGACACAAGGATGTACCGTCTATAAACTTTCCTTCAAATAAGGATAAAGCAGGAAAAATAAGCCTAAGGTATGTCCGTCTATAGCTCAAAACGAGATAAAGCCTAAAGTATATCTGTCTAAAGCTCAAGACAAGATAAAACCTAAGATACATTCATCTAAGCTCAAGGCGAGATTAAACCTGAGGAATGATCGTCTAAATTATGGACGAATAATGTGCTTGAAAAAACGCCACAAGCCCATAGACGAATCAAACCAACCTAACCATCCAGCACATGGACGATCATTTGTTGGGAACAATTTCGCTAAGGACGAGTAAATGATCGTCCTAAGTTTGAATAATGAATAAAGTTGGCAAAAAGATGTTACTCATGGATTCATGTAACTATTTTTGACAATGCAAGAAGAAATTTGTTCTTATGCTCAAGACGAGATAAAATCTTCTTAAATGGTGAACCCCAACCACAAAAATGGTATGGACGATATAAATAAAACTTGCTCACAAAGCTTATGGCATATTCAAACACAATAAACAATGAAAATAAAAAGCATTCATATATTCATTCATAAAATTCAAAGGGTAGACGACCACCGTCCAAAAACCCTTGGAAGTAATGAGTAATTATTCATAAAGCTCGTCCATAAATTTGGACGAGAGAATTGTACTTGAATAAATTTAAAAAAGAAAAGAAAAGAAGCAAAGGTCCAAAACAACGGGCATCTCTAACAAAATTAAAATATAAATTTTCTAAAGGGAAGATAAAATCACTTGTGATCGTCTTGAGTAACTTCATTGTTGGCATCATCCATAATGTTAACATCTTCAGAACTCGTCTGCAGCAAGGAGCTTTCTGTAGAAAGGGGAAGCTTGAAGGAGTCAAAGTTTAAATCAAGAAAGGCTTCCTTGGCATCAGCATGGAAGTCCTCATAGCCAACAACATAGTGACTGTCTAGACGATTCTTGTACTCGTCAAACTTCTTGAAGGTTAGAATGGCTTCCTGATGTGCTTTCTCCAAGGACGAGGCAAATCTAGAAACTTGTCCCTCCAAGTGAGCAATACAAGTGTCTTTCTCGACAGCATTTGATTTGAGCTCTTCCACCTCATCCTTCAGCTTCTTCTCACTCGCTTGCAGACAATTGAAGTCATTAGTCAACCTAATCACCCCCCCTTCTTTAACAAAATTTCATTGTTCAACTCCTTAGCCTTCTCTTTCGCCGTCTTTGCCTTTTCACAAAGTTCCTTGTTGGCTTGGCATGTCGTTGTATAAAACTTTGACATAGCCTATGTGTGGACGAAGGAAAGTTAGACATTTCATTTTTGAAAAACTTATTGAAAACACATAAAGACGAATGAAACTCATACCTTAAAGAGGTCATGGATACCAGAACGTTCAAATTCCTTCACTGACATATTATAACATTCATTAACTTCATTATCAGTGATGATTCCTTTGAACGTCCTCCATGCATAGCCTTTGTCCAGCACTAGGTTCGAAAGACGATCAGATGGCTCAGACGGATGAGGCTTGTGAGGAGTCTTGGCTGGAGGGGGAGTAGGGTCAGTCTGTATAGGATGAACTATTTGGACGAGCTCCACATCTACTGGAGGGTCGACCATATTAACCGTCGGAGGTGTGAATTTGGGAACCTTGGGAAGAGAAGCCTTGCCAGGCTTTTGCTTTTTAGGACCTCGACGACTTGGAAGGTCGTCCAGGTCCACAACACTAGATATAGACTTAGACTTTCTCTTCCTTATTCGGATGGAAGATTTTTGGACGACTGGTGGTGCAGTTGCATCCTCGTCCCTACTAGTTATGGTTTTTTCTTTGTTCTCCCTCATTGTAATTTTTCCTGCGATGAGGAAAATTAAGTTAAAAAAAAAAAAAAAAAAAAAAGAGAGAGAAGAAGAAAAAAGAGAAGAATGGACGATACTTACTTCGACGAGTAGTCTCCTTGTGATTAAGGTTTTCAACGGTAGGTTCTAGGCCAAGCCCCCACGTAGCTAGATGACTGAGAGTGACTAGATCGTGAAAAGTTCTCCCAGGGAAGGCACGCACTTGGTCAATTCGATCCAAGTGAAATTTGTCCAAGCGTGGACGAACAACAGCTGCATCAATAAAAAGAAATAGGAGTTAGACGACTGAAAGTTAGAAAATATATAAAGAAAAATAAAATAAAATGGAAGGAGACATACCCTCAAGACGAAGACGACCTAGAGGGCCGGTAAAAGGTGGGAAGGGGGCATTACCCACATCAGTTGGGTCCCCAGCCCAATTTTCAGAAATAATAAAAAATTCTTTTTTTCAGAGCCTGTCAGACAAGCTACGACCCTTTATTAAACTATAGTAGGAGCCTCTGGATGAGAACTGGTAAAAACCAGCAAACTTCTTTATCTCTGAAGGCTTATCTCAGTAGAGGAACTCTTCCACTGTGACAGGATAGTCCCTTTCCAATGCCTCACACCATAGCACTTGCATGGCAACTATTGTCCTCCATCCATTGGGGTTGAGTTGGTTAAGTCCAATACCCAACCTATGGAGAAGACCTCTACAAAATAACATTAAGAGGAAACCTAAGGCCAGCTAAAAGGTAAAAACTATATACTCTTAAACAAGAAGAAGAAGAGCAACACCACTCTCCTTCCTTGGGTAAATGAGGGTTGAATTAAAGAGGGATCTAATATCTATCTACAAGGGTTTTTAATTTAGGGGCGTCTAGGGTGGACGCTATCTCGGGGGCACAACTATATATGACATTCTCCTCTTCCTCATCCTCGTCTTGAGAAACGCTAGGTGGCTCTTTGGACAAGCTAGTTCCAGCCCCAAATGCCATCCTACGTTGCATTTCCTGGAATTCCTCAAAGGGAATGCCAGGAACCCTAGACGAGTATTGCTCGTCTGAGGAACTACCACTGTAGCTCGTGCTACCTTCACCACTCTCATAACTCCCAGAAGAAGCGTCCTGGTACTCGTCTATTTCTTACTCTATACTACTAGATGAAGACATGACTGAAATAAAGATTAAGATGAAAAACCTAAGAAAGGAAGAAGAAATACCTGAGAACTAGGATGAAGAGCTAGACGAGACTCTTGGACGAGATGGCAGAAGGGAGATTATAAGAAAGGTGAAGGGCAGGAAAGAGAATATACCTATTTATAGGGCCTAGAAGCAGGTTAACAAAGCGACGCCAGCCATTCAGAAGAAGATACGTGGCTGTCCCTTTGAAAAACGCAATGGACATGATGGGTCAACCAACGAAATCACGACACGTGGTAAAAATAAAATAAAATATAAATAATAAATAAATTTTTAACCTTCTGGTTAATGAAAATAAAATCTATCCTTGGATGACCCCTAGACAAAGGGGGTAACTGATGGGATAGCAAAATTGACCATCTCTGGTTCATCTATAGGGATTGTCCATTGGTATTGATTAGCTAAATAAACCTCAGACCATCTGGACGAAAGAATCTCCATGTGCAAAGCGCACGGACGACCACACAATATCAATCTATATACAAAAAGTCATCCATGGGCAAAGCACACGGACGACCACATAACACTTGGCAAATTCTAGAGTGGTTAATCAACTCGTGTTCATTGCCACCAATTTCTCCTAAGTCTATAACTTCCATTAACGGTTGCAACTTCTATAGCCGTTGAAGAAGTTATTTCCGGAATTCCTGATTTCCAAGAATCTTGGGGAAGTTACTAAACCAAATAACTACTCCAAGGCTCTCTATATAAGGATCGTCTGAATCAAGCAAAGGTAAGGACATTCTTATAATTTACTCCTAAAAAGTTGGAACTCCATTCTTGTGAGAAACTAACTTAGCCATCGGAGGGTGTTAGGCCGGTCCACCCGGGTCTCCTTTGATAGCGTGTTCATTCTTGCAGGTCTTCGCTACAACCTTCAGCCTATCGAAACCGAAGCGTTCAGCCTATTGATTCTATTCAACATCAATTTGTAAAAGTATAGCATTACTCTATTTGTAAGACCTACATATTTAAAGTTGTATTATCTCTAGCATTACTCAATACTTTGGGTCTTCTTAAAAGAAGATGAAAATTATAAAACTATTTTTTCCCTCTATCTCCATTTAAATATATATATATATATATATCAATTTTTGACCCAAAATTTGGGGCCTTCCTCTAGTAGGGGGCCCTAGGCCTAGGGCCGGCCCTGGTCAGACGAAAGATTGGAATAATTGATATTGTGAAGATAAATATATGTTTGTAACTCCAGCTTGTTGTAAATATGATTACTATTTTAAATCCGGGAAGCATAGTTGTGACATTCAAAACTGGGAAAGTCCATTGGAGGAAGAATTCGTAAGTTGCCACTTTGGGTTATTGAAGACTCATTGCATGTGCTAGTTGGTTTTGAAGAATGAATATTGTGTTTAGATTTGATCTTTTAATTATTACTTTCTAATATTGAATCAGGTGGAAATGTTGGGAACTGCATTATTCAAGTTGCTGTCAGTTGGTACAGAACCCCTTCAAATATATAGGGATATGTAACTATGTAAGAGTCATCACCGACTCTAGCACATGGCCGGTGATACAAGCAAGGTGCGAAGAAAATATTAGGAATGCTAATAAAAAGGACTCTTTCTTCTTTTCACTTCAACATTTGCAACTTTCGAATGCTAATAAGTGTTGTTTCTGAAAGTGAAATAGTAAGAGAGAAATAATAAAGAGCGGAATGTGTAGCAAAGTATGTGTAATGTTTTAAGTATTAATAAAACAACTATTTTATTGATGATTAGTCGCAGACTCATGCATAATTATTTCCTAATTGTGGTATAATTGATAAGCATGTTCAAATTAATAGCAAAGATTGTGATATAAATTCAAATTCTCACTTCCAAAATAAGACTAAATTATCTAAATCAAACAAAAATTAAACTAAAACTATAAGAGGGAGAGATATTACCTGTGATGGAGAACTAAAGAAATACAACACCAAAATGTATTAACACCAAATACAATTGTAAAAAACACAATGATTCATCAACCTATGGAGTTGAAATAAAGAATAAAAAAATTGAGAGAGAGAGAGAGAGAGAGAGAGAGAGTAATCATTTTTTCAAGAGAGAATGTGAGAAAGAATAACAAATTTATAGAAAATAAGATGAGAAGAAAAATAGAAAAAATAGAAAATATACACCAAATTATCTAACTTATGCTATGTAATATATAACATTATATTCTTGTATACCATCTTTATAATGCAATAGAATAACATTTATGAAAACAAATAAAATACAAAAAATAAAAACTTAAAAACACAAAATTAAATCGCATCAACACAAAGTATAGTTCTAAAGAATACAAAAATTACTTATCCTAAAGTAGAGATGCAAGATAAAAAAAAATACACAAAAAAATTAAACAAAATTGAGAGAGAGAGAGAGAGAGAGAGAGAGAGAGAGAGAGATCAACTTTTTTGTGGAAAAGTTATTGATAGAATAGCAAAGAGAATCGCAAATTTATAGCAAGTAAATGGGAATAAGAAATTTCAAAAATAATGTAAGATAAAGCGGTAGAGAAAGAGTGATATTAAGATGGATAATAGTAGGAAGATGGAAAAGTAAAATGCATGGAAAAAGTTGAAAAAAGTGCAATAATATATAAGTTGAGAAATTAATAATAATAGAAATAGCTAAGAGAGATAGAGTTTTAAATAAGTGATAATATGGCTACTGACATGGCTCAATAAAAGTGTACCAGAATTTGTTTGAATTCAATTTCACTCTTCACCCATAGATTGGAGGGGGGGGGGGGGTATACAATAAAATTTGTCTTAAAACTATGCAGTTAGTACTGATACTCATAATCTGTTTGGGATTTATCTAATATGAGATATTAGTTTATTACCTCTTTAATTTATGTTTTTGTCACTTCTACCAGTGTTATAAGTGTTTTTCTTAAACTTCATGGCTTGGTGATTCCTAAGCCCTCATGATATTTATAAGATTCTAGATTTAAAACTTTTTACCTGCATTTTAGGGTTACCTTCAAAGGATTCCTCATTGTAATAACCCTTGTGTGTGAGATGAAAGGACTGCACTTGTTTAAGGAAATAATCAGATACTCGAAGAGATATAAATACTTTGTAAAAGAAAAAGAAAAATGTGTTTCTCTTAACTTTTTTTTGAACAACCATATGCCATAAATGAAAATTATATTAGCAGGTGGGAAAACCTATGCCGACAATTACCAAAAAAAAAAAGCTTTGGTGGAAAATTTGGACTTACCTTGGCAGAGTTTTAAAGCAGATATAAGGAGTTATTATAGACACACCCACTCAAGCCCCAATCTGGGCCTTCCGGCCCATCAGGGTTGGATTGTGATTCTAATTCCAGCACACATTGTCGGTGTGTGGGCTCCATTGGGCCATATCCACTTATTTTTCCATCTTACCTTTCTTCTTCTTTTTTTGATTGAAATTATCTTTCTTCTTGACAATTTTGTGGTAGAAAATTTTGACTTTCTGTTCCCTTCGGTATTCATGTATATGATAAACCTTGTCCCTTAAGTTACAAAGAACCATCCTGACTTTTAATACTTCATGCCTTTATTTGTTAGAACATAATCAATCACCTTAAATCATGGTTTTCTTTTTGAGACGCATTGAAAAAAAATATTTGACAACTTTTTTTTTGTACAACTCTAAAAGATGGTATACAGTTATTGATGTATGAATTATTATAAGATATGTAACAACTTATTGTATTTATTCTATTTCTAACCCTCTGATTCTTTAGATTAAAGTATATTTGAATAGTCAAGGTTCTTGTAACTCATCTAGTTAGTACTGAACATCCATATCAGTCAATGCAAAAATTTCTATCTATTTTAGTATAAGAACTTAATTTTCTATTTTGCATAGCTACTTTTCAAAATACTCACATCAAATTATCTATTCTATATTCTATTTTATTTAAACAATCATTATTCATTCTTTGTTTATTTTTAGAGAGAGAGAAAGAGGAATTTGATAAGATAAGAGGTGAGATTAAAACTTGAATGGGTAAATTTGACACATTTTTCTATTATACACTTACTGATGTGTTTAAGTTCGCATTTTCATCGCCGCACACTCTTGACGCGATAATCATTTTACAAATAAAAGTATTTGTAAGATGTAGGGGACAATAGCGAGTCCAAATCTTCTGTTTCACTTTCCTTACTCCACTCTATACTCCACCAATAAATACTTGTCACGTGATACTATTAATTAATAACTGTAGGATTAATAAGTTAATAATGATAATATTTAATTAATTAGGTAAACACGTGGTAAGTATTTATTGGTGGAGTATAGAGTGGAACAGAAAAAGTGGGACAGAGGATTTGGACTCGACAATAGCCAAGGTTACTACCAAATATTAAAAAAATAAAATAATTTTATCAAAAATACTTTTTAGAAAGTAACTCATTTTCTTAAAAACATTATCATCGAAACAAATCTAAAATGATCCAAACTTAAAACAAATTATACAAGCTTCACATGCATGTCTAGGCAGAGAATTCAATAGAGCACCATTGTTACTACAGACGAAGCCATCCAATAGCTCCTTCCCTGGTTAGGACGAAATACTACAGAACTTTGCTTAATTTCTTATTGAATGACACTTGGGTATGAGGTGTGCACTCTGCATGCTTGTTCAACATCATTTTTCTGCCACTTAATTCTTCACCTGGCTAGATTGTTCAACATCATTTGCTTAATTTCTGATTGAATGACAATTGGGTATGAGGTGTCCACTCTGCATGCTTGTTCAACATCATTTTTTTGCCACTTAATTTTTCACTTGGCTAGATTGTTAGACATCTAGTTTTTCAATTGCTTCTTTCGTCGATTGCAAATTACATTTTTAACATTACGTACTTTGTTTTTTTTTTTTTTTTTTTTCCCGCTTCTTTTGCTCACTCTGTTTCTCAGATTATATAAATAGAGCTAGTATTTTTCATCTTCAGCGCAGGAGAATTAAGCACCATTCTCAGATTCCTCCTACCATATGTATTCATTGCATAAGCTTGGTTTTTGATATCTCTCTCACACACAGCTATGGGCGTGGATTCTTGGGTTTCTAGCCCATTGTTCAACAACATGATCATAGCTTTGTCCATCAACATCATCATAGTTTCTTTCTTCTCTACACTCCCAAATGTGGTGAATTCAAAATCTGTGCTGTCTAGACAACAAGAAGATTAGTGGTACTACGGGAAATTATTGTGTACTCTTGAAGTACCATAAATACGTACTCCTTCCTCTCACATGAATGGTTGGTCCCACTAATTAAATTTATGGTATGGCCTACTATTCATGTGAGAGGAGAGACTACACATTTATGTTACTCCAGAAGTACTTAATAATTTCCCAAGTGTGTCGCCCCACTTTCGTGGGGTTTATCAATACAACAACCACGCTTAAGTGGGAAGGCGGTTGCTTCAGGGACAACAAGGCTCGGTTGGAGTTGCAAGACACGCAAAATGGTGTTGCCACCGTTTCCCTTTAGGTTTGCAAATCCAATTAGTTACTATTTTTACATGGTGTGGACGATTAAATTTTTTGGTTCGAAATGAATCAAACAAGTAAAATAGTTACACAAATGCGAATTTGTATTGATGAATGTATGGTACAATTCTCTGAAATTACAAAAAAGTGATACTCTGACTCGATCTCCTTGAAAGACTAGCTGATTGGAATTGTAAGAATGTAATTTTGACTCGAACACAAGATATCCCTCAATTTGGCTGAAGGAAAGGATCGAAGATCTTTGAAACAGAATCACAATGAATCTCTGGCTATGAGCTTGTTAGATATTCTTTGTTCTTCGTGTTCTTGGTGCGTCATTCTTCTTCGAAGGTTTGTGGTGTGAGTTTTTCGGTGCTTTGGACGCTTGAATCTATAGAGCTTCGTTGATTTATGGTTTGTTGAGGTTTCTAGAGGCTTTTGAGCTTGATTTCGGTGAACTTTGAGATCTAGGCAGATAGTTTGGATGATTCTGCTTCGAACGTTCTTCGATTTTAAGTTTGAAGTTCTTGAAGTTCTTAAAAGTTTTGAGGCTTGATTCCTGCAGAGCTTCTGTACTTTTGAATGCTTCTGAATCTTCTTTGATACTACTTGTGCTTCAGATGGCTTGATGTACTCTTAAATACCTTAGGAAGGCTTCTATTTATAGGAATTTGGGGGGTGGATGAGCAACACGTGGTGTAGTCTAATTGGTGACACATGTCACAGCCTGATTGGTCTGCTTATGTCATTGCTTACACATGTTAGACCGATTATGTCGTCGCTTACACATGCGAGGCTACTTATATCATCGCTTACATGCGCTTATGCGTGATTGGTTTTGGCATGACACTTGGCAAATTTCTATTGGTTTTTGAGTAGTGATAGCAAAACTTAGCAATAATACATGAAACTTTGTAATTTGTTGTATTTTGTAAACTTGGTAGTATGATGTGTCAGCTTGTAATAGGTCAGGAATTTTCCCTCTCTACGCATAGTTTTGTTGGATTTTGGAATTTGAACTTTGCACTATAGTATATAGAGGAACTGAAATCCATTATTTTGTGATATAGACTCTGTGTGGTGGCTACAGTTGCTAATGTAACATGGCCTGTATAAAAGAACGTAGCTAAAAACCCTTAAAACGCTGGTATAGACAATATTTTTTTGCAAAAACACAGTTATAGACTCTTTTTTTTAAGGATTGCAACATGTTTTAGCATTGTCTCATGATTATTCTATATATGCAGCGTTGTATTTGGACATGCAGGTATTTTTCTTTTTCTTGGTTATAATAGAATATAATTCTAACAGTTGTTTATCTATGTGCCTTTTTGTCAGACGAAAGACGGGAATAATTGGTATTGTGAAGATAAATATATGTTTGTAACTCCAACTCGTTGTAAATATGATTACTATTTTAAATCCGGGAAGCATAGTTGTGACATTCAAAACTGGGAAAGTCCATTGGAGGAAGAATTCGTAAGTTGCCACTTTGGGTTACTCACTACATGTGCTAGTTTGTTTTGAAGAATGAATATTGTGTTTAGATTTGATCTTTTAATTATTACTTTCTAATATTGAATCAGGTGGAAAAGTTGGGAATTGCATTATTCAAGTTGCCATGATCAGTTGGTACAGAACCCCCTCAAGGATATAGGGATGTGTAACTATGTAAGAGTCATCACCGACTCTAGCACAAGGCCGTTGATACAAGCAAGGTACGAAGAAAATATGAGGAATGCTAATAAAATGGACCCTTTCTTCCTTTCACTTCAACAGTTGCAAATAAGTGTTGTTTATAAAAGTGAAATAGCAAGAGAGAAATAATAAAGAGCAGAGTGTGTAGCAAAGTATGTGTAATGTTTTAAGTATTAATAAAACAACTATTTTATTGATAACTAGTCACAGATTTATGCATAATTATTTTCTAATTGTGGTATAATTGATAAGCATGTTCAAATTAAAAGCAAAGATTGTGATATAAATTCAAATTCTCACTTCCAAAATAAGTCTAAATTATCTAAATCAAACAAAAATTAAACCAAAACTATAAGAGGGAGAGATATTACCTGTGATGAAGAACTAAAAAATACAACACCAAAATGTATTAACACCAAATACAGTTGTAAAAAACACAATGATTCAACAACATATGGAGTTGAAATAAAGAATAAAAAATTGAGAGAGAGAAAGAGAGAGAATAATCATTTTTTCAAGAGAGAATGTGAGAAATAATAACAAATTTATAGAAAATAAGATGAGAAGAAAAATAGTAAAAATAGAAAATATAGTAATATACACCGAATTATCTAAGTTATGCTATGTAATATATAACATGATATTCTTGTATACTATCTTTATAATGCAATAGGATAACATTTATGAAAAAAAATAACATACAAAAAATAAAACCTTAAAAACACAAAACTAAATCGTATCAACCCAAAGTACAGTTCTAAAGAACACAAAAATTACTTATCCTAAAGTAGAGATGCAAGATTCAAAAAAATATTAGAGCTTTCTCAATAGTCCCTCCAAGGATTGTCAAAAAGGAACACGGTGTTCTATCTATATATGTTCGTAGGAAGTGACAGAGGAAGAATGGTCTCAATCTAATAATCCACACTGTCGGTTGAGGATTTCCCTATAATAAAAGAAATTCTCACCACTAATAGTAGTCAATTATCAATGACGTATCACTTGATC